>NW_015387770.1:252783-273268 GCF_001527695.2 Protobothrops mucrosquamatus | reverse complement strand
GAGAGTTGGAAGGGACCTTGGAGGTCTTCTAGTCCAGCCCTCTGCTCAAGCAGGAGTCCCTAGATCATTTCAGACAAGTGGCTGTCCAGTCTCTTCTTAAAAACCTCCAGTGATGAAGCAAAAGATGGAACCAGGAACCAGGAAGGATGGAGTAGAGTCATAGTTCCTCAAGGTGGTCAGCCTTAATCCACAACTGTTGATGGGACCACCCAAAGGACCACTTATGATCATTATCCCTCAGAGTAATACTATTAGTTAAAGTCCTATTGATTTTCATGTAATGAAATGTTTGGGGGTGGAGGAAACAATCTGAAACTTCGTGAAGGGGGTCCCCAAAGGGTTGATGGGCTGAAGAATCTGGAGACAAATTTGGAGCAAATCCAAATCTAGGCTCCCAATCTTCTGTGTAGGCACCCCTACTCCTTTTGCAGGCCCACTTAGGTTTAAAAATGGCCATGGGTGTTCTTCTAGACTTCATGATGTAAAATTATCCTCTTCTTAAAACAAATTTGCTGTATTTTTTTTTAAGCTGGATCATATCAGTTGTGTTTGTGGTAACACTCCCTCCCTCCCTCCCTCTCTCTTTCTCTCTCTCTCTCTCTCTCTCTTCTTTTTTCATTCTCTCTCTTCTCCCTTCCCTTTCTCCCCTCTTCCTTTCTTCTCTTCTTCCTCCCTTCCCTTCTTCCTTTTTCTCTTCACTTCCTCTTTATCTTCTTTCTTTCCCTCCTCTCCTCTCCTCTCCTCATCTCTCTTCTCCCCTTCTTCTTTTCTCCCTCTTCTTTTTCCTTTCTTCCTTTCTTTCACTTCCCTTCTTCTTTTCCTCTTTTCTTCCTTTCTTCCTCCCTTCCCTTCCTTGTCTTTCTTTTTCTCTTTCTCCTCCTCCTCCTCCTCCTCCTCCTTTTCTTTCTTTCTTTCTTTCTTTCTTTCTTTCTTTCTTTCTTTCTTTCTTTCTCTTTTTTCTTTCTTTTTTCTTTCTCTCTCTTCTTTCTTTCTCTCTCTCTCTCTCTTTCCCTTTTCTTTCTTTCTCTTCTTTCTTTCTCTCTCTCTCACCTTTCTTTCTCTCTCACCTTTCTTTCTTTCTTTCTTTCTTTCTTTCTTTCTTTCTTTCTTTCTTTCTTTCTTTCTTTCTTTCTTTCTTTCTTTCTGGAAAAAACAGCACTTCTAAAGCAATGGCCCAACTTCCAGGGTGTGGAACTGGATGACACTGCTTTTTTTGTTTTGAAAACCTAATCTGTTTCTCTTCTCTTCCCCCTCCCTCTTCCCCACCACTCTGGAGTGGGGTCTTTCCATGTGATGTCATTGGGTGGAGTTAAAATATTTGCTCTCCTCTCCATTCCCTTCAAAGCCTCATGCCTGTTCAAACCAGAACAGAAAAGCATGGGCTGATTTCCTAATGAACCCTCTACTGAAATCACATTTTAAGCTGGTTTTTAAAACACACACACACACACAAACAAAAAATCAACTTGCTTTTTTTAAAAAAAGTGCCCTTTTACTTACTATTCTGCCTCTAGATCTTATTCTGGTGACTAACATTTCCCCGGGATGTTTTTTTTTTAATTAAAAAAAAAAAAGGAAAGAGTTTGGTTCCCTGCCCCCCTCCCCCCCAAAAATAAAAAAATACCACCCTTCTTTGACATGAAACAAATATTAAAACGGGAACAAGGAATAGACTTGAGATGGGACAAGACAACAAACTGGAACACAATCCTTGGAATAAACTGCAATATTTATTTATCCTGCTTAGGGCTGACTGACTGTAAATGTTTGAGGGTAGAGTTTAAATTTCATAGTTAAGAGAGAGGGGAAAAAAAACCCCATAGAGTAAAATTTGATTCGCTTATAGGTATAGAAAAAGCAGTGAGATTTTACATCTAGCTCTCTGTGCAATCTTTAAGAAGATAGATACTTTGATATTTAAAACTCGGCGGATTCCTGAAAGTTCCTTCGATCTGCAAATACCTCCGCAGCCTTTCCAATTCCTTCTCAAGAAAAATGGAAATTTCTAATAAATTCCTCTCCCTTCCCCCCACTTGCTTTCCAGACTGGGGATCTGTTTGCATGTTTGAATGGCTGCTGGCCCTTCACACTTGGCTATATGGAGAGTGGAAGGAAGAGTCCTTTGTGTATTCAGGGTCCTTTAAGATTTTGATCCCACCAACTTTCTAGCCCAGCAAATGAAGTTGGAGTTAAAGCAGTGGAGGAAACAAGCATTAAAAAGGAATAATCAGGGGGGAAAAAAAACCCTCCAGCTTCATCGGTAGCAACCCGGAAATCTCATCCAGGCATGTGTATTCCTATCAAATGTGTAGCTTTACACGAACAAAATGGATCGCTTCACCATCTCCTTGTTGATACTATATATTTCCAATAAAAGATTAGAACTCAAGCATTTCCCTAATTTTCTCATGAGCTGGACATTGAGGATGGGATCTTTGTTTTCGCAGTCATCCAATAGTTCTTATTAGTTCTTATTTACAATTTCCACTGTGCATTTCCAGCAGAGATATGCACTTGGGGGAGAGGGGGGGGCGCAACAAAACCAAATTTATATACCACCCATCTCACTATTTAGGTGACCCTGAGCAGTTTATAGGTAAAAATAAAACCCCAGAGGCTTGTAATTGCCAAGTTAAGAAATGGTGCCCACCTCTTCAGGATAGCAATGAAATTCAGAATGGCTGACCCATTCATTTGTTTGTCCTATGTTCGTTATTACTTTTTCTGTTTCATTCTTGATGGTGTGGTTAATTCATATATGTTATGAATTCCACATAAATTTATTTTCTTTCTCTTTCTTTCTTTCTTTCTTTCTTTCTTTCTTTCTTTCTTTCTTTCTTTCTTTCTTTCTCTTCCTTCCTTTTCTCTCTTCTTCCTCCCTTTCTCTTCCCTTCTTTCTCTCTCTTTCTCTTTCTCTCTCCTTCTCCCATCCTCCCTTTCTCTTCTTTCCTTCCTATTTCCTTTCTCTCTCTCTTTCTCTCTCCTTCCCCTACCCTCCTGTTCTTTTCCCTTCCCTTTCTTTCCCTTCCCTTCCCCTCCCTTCCTTTTGCCTCATTGAAAGATGTGTTCACACTTGGTCCTTCCTATCAAGTCTCCATCCCATTGTCTAACCCCACTGCTGCTTTTGAAGTCTCTTGCACTTAATAGCATATAATGAGGCTCCCAAAAGAGTTTGCTAGAAGTCTTAAGGGCCCCGTCCTGTTGGATGTGTGGATGCATGGGTCTGGTGTGGTGTGTGTCTGTGTGTCCCTCTGTGTGTGTGTATGAGGGGGGGGGAAGAGAGGGAGGAGGTGCTAGAAAAGACCAAGGGGCAAAAAAAAAAAAAAGCTTTTTTAGTGGTGAATGGCCAGAGTTAGTTGCTCTGTGCAGTGGAAGGGGCTTGTGTTGGGTTGGGTTGGGTTGTCTTTAAAGGCAAAAAAAAAGGGGGGAAGGTGGGCATGCTGGACAGGCAGATAGTTAATAGATCAATGGCTCTATTGATTAGTCTGGATGGTTTGGGGAGAGTTTAAAGAGATGGGCTGTTTTATGGGAAGTGCAGAAGGAATCCCTGGAGACACTTTTAAGCCCTCCTTTCTAATTGCATGCTTACATTCCTGCGGAGTGGGTGGCACGGCCCCTTTTCTAAACACGGGAGGCCTGGTTTTTCCGAAGGCTTTCATGTCACCGAAAATCAATAGGTAAATGTTATAAACACACCCAGAGACAGGGAGAGAGGGAGAGAGAAAGAAAGAGAGAGAGAGAGAGAGAGAGAGCATCCATTTATTTCTTTTTTCCACTCTTCCCTCTCGACCGACCTCCATCTCAAATAAACCTCAACCCGGAGGATCATAAAATAATTGCCATTTCAGCGGGGAAGGGTGCACCAACTCCGAGGAATTCCTTGCTGTTTTTTTTTTGTTGTTGTGTGTCAGTGTGGTGTGCAGGGGCACACACACACTCAGGCCTGCATGCAAAGCAGCTTGGGGTGATACCTTTGCACTCTTCTTGGGGGTGGTGGGGTGGGAGCAAATGTATCCTTCGCTCACTTTTGGAAAAAAGAAAAAAGGAACAGCTACATTTGGCATCTGGGATGCAAAAAAAACCACGGTGGCTTTTGGTAGGCCCCAGGCTGGCATTTATATAGTTAAATTTGAAGGGGGGGCAGAGAGAGAGAGAAATATAAGGGGGAGGAGCCAGCTGTGTTCTTTTTTAAAAAAAAAAACACAACAAAAACAAAAGTAAATTAATCTTTCTACTAGTGTAAAAAAGGTAAGCTGGAGAGAACTGAAGGCAGCAGTTTTTGGGAAGGCGCGAGAAACATTTTGAAGCTTAAAATTTTTTGCTTTTACTGTTAGTCTTCCAAATCTATTTTGCCTCTGTGGCTGTGTCCCTCTGTCTGTTTGTGTGTCTTCTTTTCACCTGTTTTTTTTTTTCATTTTTCAATCTTCTTTAATAGCAAGAACCCCCATTTCGATTAAGCAGACTTTCCCCTAAACCCTTTTTCTATCTTATCCTTAATTTATTTTTCAGCTGGAGGAAGAGGGAGGGAGGATTAAAAGTTGGAGAGTGGGGGGGGGGAGAAAGGAAAAAGAGAAGAAATACTATAATTCTTGGCTGGCATCTCTCCCCCATCCACCCAATTCCTAACTTCGAAAGCCTTTTATTAAAATGGATTTACTCACCTGTAATATTTTAGGTTTGTCTTGCTTTCTAAGCCTTGACAAAAAAAAAAGAGATAAAAGTGAAAGTTTCTTCTTAATGGTCTTTAGAAGAAACTGTTTCTCCCCCCCCCCCCAAAAAAAAACCTGGATACTCTACCATTTGTTTTCTTTTGAATGCTATTATCTGAACTTTTAGAAAAACTTCCAGAAGGGAGAGAGAAAAAAAATCTCTATACGAGCCATTGCTGGAATTTTGTCTTTCTTCATGGGTTGGAAAACAAGATTTATTCTATATGTTTGTTTTCTCTGTCCAGGAACAGCTTTTCAAAAGAAGAAGAAGAAGCCTAGAAAATAATTGGTTTCACCCCCATGCTGCAGATTATTTAAATTTAACTTTTCCACGTATGCTTTGCACTGTTTTAAGGACTTGTTTGAGAAAGGGGTTCAGTGGTGTGTTATGTTTAACCACAAGCTTAAAAGTACAGGCACTGTGTGTCTTCTTTCTATGAAGGCAGATAGAAGTTGGCTTCTTGTGAGCAATTCCTTTATAAAAACAGCTACCTGGAGAAATCTAAAAACACGAGCCATAACTGCCTCCAAAAATTTAAATTAAAAAAATACAAGTGTTCTTTTAGTACTTTCTTCCTGAATGCTTTATGTTAAAAATGGGATTGGATGGGAAAAGAGCAAATAGCCATTATTTATTTTAAATATTTTCCAACCAATATGAGGAAGGGCTTAAAATATTCTTTATTTAAATGAAACAATTCTTTAACAGCATAATTCCAATCTGTCCTTCTGTCTTTTTCTTTTTTAAAAAAAGATTTAGTGTGAAAGTTTTCCAGAATTTTAAAGTGGAAACAAGAAAAAAAAAAGTATTCTGAAACATTAGTATGGTTTTTTTGGGGGGGGGGGGAAATCTTGTTAGCAAATTCTACAAATTAAACCTTTCTCTTTTTATTTCATTTTTGTTTTTATGTTAATACAATATATCTGTGTAGTTCAACATTGATTTGCGAAAGAGGCTATTAAATTTATTTTAGCCTTTAAACAGATCCCTGATTTACAAATAATTTCAATACAGTTTGTGTAATATAATTCATTAGCCTGAATCAGCTTGGGAGAAAACTTCTATATGCAGTAACTTTTAGGAAATTCCTTTCTTTTCTTTACATGTTTTTCTCAAGAATATTTTAGCTGGCTATTCTGTTTGGTAAAAGAATTTGCAGGAGTAAAGAAAAGAAAAATATATCTAAATAAATTGTGCAGCACAATTGTTAGGATTAGTATAATTCTGATAGCTTTAAAACAAAAATCAGAGCTTCACTCAGTCCTCAATCTTATTTTTCAGCCAAGGACTGAAAAATATCCCTAAACTTTCTTTTGAAACTACATTTTTTTTGTAATATCTCTTTATCAGCTCTTAGATCTAATCAGCAAAACAACTTGAAGTATTTATATACTTCTATTTGCTATACTAATAAAATGTAACTTCTTAAACTGATACCAACTCTGAAAAACGTATTTTTTCTTTGGAACCAAAGAAAATAGTTTTTCTGTAGAGGGATAACATCTCTGGAAGGAACTAGCTAACCAGAAAACAATAATTTGGATTAATTAAATTTTTCAGTTAATTGCCCAGCAGTTCAATCAATTTAAAAATTTTTTTTTGTCTTTAGACACCTTCATCAACTTTGCTGAAAGGCCACCTAAATTTCAAAATGAAATTTAAAAAAGTGAAATTATTCTGCTATCTTTTGTTTTCCTCACCTGCTGTTTTCTTGATATTATGATAAATAATGATAAAGGCTAAGAGGCTCATTTGTAGGCTGTAAATGGGAAAAAATGCGTTTTTATTGAAACAGTCATAAAGTTTCAAATTTGCAACTGGTTCTGATCCATTCATTTCAGTGGGACCGACAGTGTCCAGCTGAATTCGTTTTATTGTGAATCTGTCTTCAGTAAGTTTTTTTTTATGACTGAGATTTCAAAGCTTCATTGCTTACTGTAGAAGCAAGAGTTCACTGTCATCTAATGTTGAGATTAAAATTCAGATGCTTTTGAATTAATTCTTTAAAATTTTAAACAGCTAAAACTAAATGCTTGGGGGGGGGGACTCTTTTCTTCCTGAATGCTGATGGGTTAAAATCAATTAAAGATGATCAAAAATGTTTGTTCAAAAGTTCCTCTGCCCCTCTTTATATTTTCACACAGAGGCTTAATCATTTGCAATGGGAGAATTAGCTAAAAAAAAAAGTCCCCTTTTTTAAGACAGTTGAAACATCAGATCAAAGCAAATGTACTCCTAAAAAGAAAATAAATAAATGAATTACATTATTACTAAGCCCTGTTCTCTCAAACTGACTTATCTTTCTAATTAATACATTCTAGGCAAACCCAAAACGTAATATTCGTTAAGTCTAAACAGATAGATTTTGTTAAATTTTCCAGAAAAAGTTCATACCACTGTGTATGACTTGTGAACATTTTGAAAAGCAAAGATATGATATATTGTTTTAAATCTCAGAATCACTTAGTGTCTGGAAATTGAAATCCAGTTTTCTGCCTTTCAAGTTAGCGTTAATGCTTTTACACCAAGGCAGAACTGCTCTACCCCTGCAAATTCTCAACTCTTGAGTGTAAGGCTTAAAAAAACCCAAAACAACTCACACAGAGAGATAACCCTCCTATCAGCACCCTGGCTTAGCAGTCTCTAGCTTAGTGAGAAAAAAAGGAGAAAATATAATGTATTTCTCCCTACAGAATATGAATACTGTCAAATTATAACAGTTGCTTAATTTCTTTATTCGAATTGAACATCACAAGCATAATAAAGACCTTCCCTTTTAGGGTCAATGGCATTTACTCTTAAGTAAAGCACACACTGAATTAAAATCTTAAGGGTTACATCTGTCTGAGAAGTCACGAAATTAAAAAATCCCATTAATTAGACACACTTAAAATCATAACAGACTTGATCTGACTGATGAAGCTGCTTGGATAGGCAGCGAAACGCCTTAAGCTAACATCAAACTAACACAACATTTTCCAGTTGCCACGATTCAGCCTTCAGACACCTTGGCCTGGATGACTGAAAAGACTTCATCAATACTTAGAATCAACATTTGCCCGTTGTGATTTTAACCCACTGGGATGGAGGGATAGAAAACAGAGGAATGTTAAAATGTTCTTTGGGAAGGGAAGAAGGTAGTCCACAAGGTATGATTGCTGCCCAACAAATTTTGAAAGGAAAACCTGCCAACCAGTGAAACACAATAGGTAACCAGAAGTATCTATAGAGAATTAATAATACTTTAGAGTCACTTGATTGAATGGGGCGGCTTATAGAAGTTGAATGAATGAATCAAAATAATAAAACAGTAACAATGGCATCCATTTCAGGCTTTAGCAAAGGTGGCTGAAGCGAATTCATAACAATTTTGTGACGACAAGAACTCTCCAACTGAAAAGCAGAAAAGGTGATAAAACTTCTTCTCAATCACAAGTTAAGACTACTTGACTTCACCAGGAACAATGGATGGAAACTAATCAAGGAGAGAAGCAATCTAGAACTAGGAAGAAATGTCCTAACAGTGAGAACAATTAAGAGTGCATCAGCTTTTCTCCAGAAATTGTGGGTGCTCCATCACTGGAGGTTTTTAAGAAAAGACTGGACAACCATTTGTCTGGAATGGTATAGGTTCTCCTGCTTGTACAAGGGGTTGGACTAGAAGACCTCCAAGGTCCCTTCAACCTCCTTTATTCTGTTGTTCCGAATAAGAGTTGCTAAAGGATTAAGTTTCTCCCTGCTTCAAGGAGAGAGTTTCTTGATTATTTCATTCTGAGCATGAATGAGATATGGAGAGTACAGAAAGAGTATAAAAGGCAAGACAAGAAACAACAGAGGGAAGCCAATCAAGGAGAGATGCAACCTAGAACTAAGGAGAAACTTCCTGACAGTGAGAACAATTAAAAAGTGGAACAGCGTGCATTCAGAATTTGTGGGTGCCCCATCACTGCAGGCTTTTAAGAAGATACCGGACAGCCACTTGTCTGGAATGGTATGGGGTCTCCTGCTTGAGCAGGGGGTTGGACTAGAAGACCTCCAAGGTCCCTTCCAACTGTTATTCTGTGTCCCAAGTCAAGGAGACTTCAGAAGGACGGAGAGAGATATCCCAGGAAACAAGATTCACCAGTAAGAGAAACTCCCCATTGCTACAATTAACCAGTGGAACAGCTTGCCTCCAGAAATCGTGGGCCCTCCATCACTGGAGATTTTTAAAAAGAGGCTAGACAGTCACTTGTCTGAGATGGTATAGGTTCTCCTGCTTGAGCAGGGGGCTGGATTATAGGACTTCCAAGGTCTATTCTATTCTATTCTATTCTATTCTATTCTATTCTATTCTATTCTATTCTATTCTATTCTATTCTATTCTATTCTATTCCAGGAAAGCAAACTCCAGTGTATCCCCAAGAGAAATTTTCAAGCATCCTAAGAAGCAGCAAACCAGCCGACAAAAACCTCTTTGGTTGGGAGATGAAATGTTGAAAAAAAAAATCACCAAATTGATTTGGGCAAATATGAACGAAAGAGGGAGAAATCTTTCATTCAGGGCATAAGGCTCGTTCCTCTGACTCTGCTGGAGTAGCTTATCTTAATGGCAAAGAAGCCACAATAAGCAAAAGCTTGGAATCTGAAACACATTTCTGATTGGATAATATCCGTGTAAAATCACATCTCCCTCGGAGCAGGGCTACTTAATTCTTCCTACGCTGGAGAGCCGATATGGCAAAACGCCAGCCTGATATTCCCACCAGCTTCACGCTCAACTTTAGACCTTGAAAGCAGCACCGGCACAATGGGGCCCAAAATTCGGGCAAGGCAGTTGTTAAATGAATTTTGCCCCACTTTATGACTTTCCTTGCGGTAGTTGTTAAGTGGATCACTGCAGTTGACAGGTTAGTGACCTGGTTGTGAAGCGAAACCGGCTTCCCCTGTTTCTGACTGTGCTTGTCGGAAGGGTGCAAACGAGGAATTACGTGACCCCGGGACACTGCAACTGTCCTAAGTGCATGCCAGTTGCCGAGCCTCTGAATTTTGATCACGTGACCAGGGGGACGTTGCAAGGATCGCAAGTGGGGAAAAACAGACATAAGTCACTTTTTTTCAGTGCCGTTGTAACTTTGAACGGTCACTGAATGAACTGTTGCAAGTCGAGGGCTGTCTGTTTTCTGGCTTTCTATTGGGACTTGATTCACACTCTGTGTTCTGACAAGATGCTGAATTACTAACTCCCAATTCCTTGTTAGCCAAGACTCGTGTATTATATGTGTCCCACTAGAAGACCTCCAAGGTCTGTTCCAGCTCTGTTCTATTCTACTTCCAGGGAGGGAGAACCTACACCTCCAGGAGAAGTGAATGCCACCAAGAAACTCACCAACTCTGAATGAACTCTGAAGGAAGCCAACTCTGAATATTAGAACAGAATAGAATATAATAGAATATAGAATATAGAATATAGAATATAGAATATAGAATATAGAATATAGAATAGAATAGAATAGAATAGAATAGAATAGAATATAGAATAGAATAGAATAGAATAGAATATAGAATAGAATAGAGAATAGAGAATAGAGAATAGAGAATAGAGAATAGAGAAAAGAATAGAATAGAATAGAATAGAATAGAATAGAATAGAATAGAATAGAATAGAGCTGGAAGGGACCCTGGAGGTCTTCTAGTCCAGCCCCCCGCTCAAGCAGGAGAACCTATACCAGGGGTATCAAACTGCCAGCCCGTGGGCCGGACACATCATCCCAAAACCGCGCCCACCCCATTGCCGGCAATGGAGAAAAAGCTCCGATACGTCGCGCGACATCACGTGACATCGCGAGTTTGACATGCCTGACCTATACCATTTCAGACAAATGACTGTCCAGTCTCTTCTTAAAAACCTCCAGTGATGGAGCCCCCACAATTTCTGGTGGCAAGCTGTTCCCCTGGTGAATTGTCCTCACTGTCAGGAAGTTTCTCCTTAATTCCAGGTTCCTTCTCTCCTTGATTAATTTCCAACCATTGTTTCTCGTCCTTCCCTCTGGTGCTTTGGTGAATAACGTGACCCCCCTCTTCTTTGTGGCAAGCCCCTCAAATACTGGAAGACTGCTATCATGTCTCCCCTGTTTCTTCTTTTCTTTAGACTGGCCCAACCCAGGTCCCGCAGCCGTTCTTCGTGCGTTTGAGTCTCCAGGCCTTTCCAGGGTTCGGAAACCCCATGACAGAAGCCCTCTCCTGTTCTGCTGGGTGAGAATGGAATTTTAGAGAAACATCTAAGCCACTTTCCCCCCCACACACACCCCCTTCCATCTTCCTAGCGCCAACCATGTGCGGATCGGAGGTGCCTGTTTCTCTTCCCCCCTCGCCTCCCAAACGGAAAGAGAGAGAGGGGGGGGTGGAAAAAGGGTAAAAGGGTTGAAGATTAAAATGTAAACAGCAAAATTTATTATAATTACAAGAGTGTTTCAAATTATTTCCTTAAACGGGCACATAATTTACTCCCAGCCCAGGTCTCTATTGGTGGTGAAAGAGGAAACCGCTCAACCCTCCGCTGACCTCTGACCCCGGGGGTCTGCAGAGATGTCATGGTTCATAAGCAAGGACGAAAATGCTCAGGTTTCCCAGGCTTTTAGGCGCCTGCTCTGGGATGCTTCCAACATGTAGGTTCCCTTTGAACTAACCACTCATACCTGAAAGGGGACTTCAAAATAAACCTCTGATCCCTGAAGAGGGATGAGAAATCAGAAAGAGGAATGCGGAACTGGATGCAAGGAATGAGTTGGTGCAGGGTGGGGGGCCTGTTGGAAAATAGAACATAGAACAATAGAGTTGGAAGGGACCTTGGAGGTCTTCAAGTCCAACCCCCTGCTTAAGGTGGGAGTCTCCTATCATCCCGGTCAAATGATTGTCTATTTTTTATTTTTTTTGAAAGCCTCCAGTGATGGAGCACCCACAACTTCTGGAGGCAAGGCGTTCCACCGGTTAATTGTTCTCACTGTCAGGAAATTTCTCCTTAGTTCTAGGTTGATTCTCTCCTTGATTTAGTTTCCATCCGCTATTTCTTGTCTGGCCTTTTGGTGCTTTGGAAAATAGTTAGTTTATGAGCCCCTCACATATTGGAAGACTGCTATCATGTTCCCCCACCCACCCTAGTCCTTCTTTTCATTAGACTAGACACACCCAATTCCTGCAACTATACTCTTTATGTTTTAGTCTCCAGTTCCCTAAACATCAATAATCAAATCAGGCACAATGGCCTTGGCATAGCCAACCTAGGTAGCAGGTCTGTAAGTGTGAGGTGTTAATACCACTTTACAAGGCCTTGGTAAGACCACAGTTATAATATTGCATCCATTTAGTTGCCACACTATCAAAAAGATGTTGAGATTCTAGAACAGGGGTGTCAAACTGCCGGCCCGCAGGCTGGCCAGGTCACACCGAAGCCGTGCCCACCCCATTGACGGCAATGGCAAAACTGTCCCGATACGTTGCGCAACATCACGTGACATCGCGAGTTTGACATGTCGGTAAAATGAGGATCCAGACTGTTGGGGGGCAAGAGGCTGACTCTGTAAACCGCTTAGAGAGGGGTGTAAAGCATTGTGAAGCGGTATATACGTCTAAGTGCTATCGCTATTGCTATTTTAGCCTCCAGTCCCCTAATCCTCTTTGTTGTTCTTCTCTGAACTTTTTTTCCAGACTCTCAACATCCTTTTTATATGGTGGTGACCAAAACTGGATGCAGGATTCCAAGTGTGGTCTTAGCAAGGCATTTCAGAGTTCCCATCTGAAGTTTCTCTAAAGGGACATGTCTTTTCTGTTCCTCTATCATTCTTCAGGGAGTAGAAGCAGCTTGAGATGGACCTGCTGTCCCAAGGGGGATGAACATCTGAAGATCTGGCTTAATGGGAGCCAGTTGGCTGCTTGGAGTTGTCCATGGTCCTGCAAGTGGAGACCCAACTCCTCCTTTGAAGTAAGTTTTGATTCAAGTCTGTAGGTCTTATTCTGAAGAAGAATGGATTGCTACTTCAACCATATTCAGATTATCCACTATTTATGATCAAGCTTTGACTACTCTTCCCCAGCCTGACACCATCCAGTTATGTTGGGATAGCAGGACTTGGAATTCCAGTTAAAAAAATAGAACATAGAACATAGAAGTTGGAAGGGACCTCAGAGGTCTTCTAGTCCATACCCCTGCTTGAGCAGGAGATCCTATACCATTTCAGACAGATCGTTGTCCAATCTTCCTCTTAAAAACTTCCAGTGCAAAATGTGCGAAAGAAATATAAGTACAATTATACATATAACATTATACATTGTTGTTGTTAATTGCGAAGTCGTGTCCCACCCATCGTGACCCCATGGACAATGTTCCTCCAGGTCTTCCTGTCCTCTACCTCCAGGTCTACCTGTCCTCCAGGTCTACCTGTCCTTCTGGAGTCCATTTAAGAACATTATACGTACCACAGTACAATTAGTACAAAGAACTAGGTATGTCTAGTCTAATGAAGAGAAGGATTAGGGGTGACACGATAGCTATTTTCTAGTTTTTGAAGGGCTGGCACAGAGAAAGGGGGCCGACCTGCAGTGTGCTGCAGCTGCCAAAATGGCCAACACAGTGCTAGGCTGCATTAACAGAGGGATAGAATCAAGATCACACGAAGTGTTAATACCACTTTACAATGCCTTGGTAAGGCCACACTTGGAATACTGCATCCAGTTTTATGTTTTATGTTTTATGTTTTCATTAGGCTGCTTTTAATTATTTATTTTTAAATCTGTTTTTTTTCCACGTATGTTACAAAAGCCTCTTTTTTCATCTATTTGGGCTGGGTGGCAGGATATAAATTTAATTTATATCTTATTTATAAACGGCATAAGCTTTGCACTGCATGTTTTGGAAAGCAAAGTGACCCGATAATTTGAGATCTGCCATCCTTTTTATATCGACCCTTTTACAAATCTGACTTGGGAAAACGTGATCAGCAGCAAAGGAAATAATTTTGTGCCAGTCGGGTTTATTCTGAATTTTATTTTATTTTGAATTTTATTTTATTTTATTTATTTATTTATTTAAAAAAACAGTGGTTGCAAGGAGCAAGGAATGCCTTGAACTTTTAACAGGCTAAAGGCGGGGGGGGGGGGGGGGGGGGGGAAGGAAAAGGCTTGGCTACCAAATTCCACATTTATTGAGCCTAAAGGTTTCGGATTGTTTTTAAATTGTTTAGTCCATGCTTGGATTGGCTAGTTTGAAGCCAGCAATTGAGGCAAGGAATGAAGAGGCTTGCTTTTCTATGCAATGTCCAGTCCTTGGGGGGAATTGAATGGAGTCAAAGGTCAAGCTGGCCAGAGGCATTTTGATTGTCATGGTAACCAGGACTTAATCAAACAATCCTGAGATTCCAGGTTTGTGGGAACAGGCAGAGATCTGAAGAGACTGGAATTAATCAATCAAAGTGGAGGAGGGAAGAGGGGAAAAAAACCCCCCTCTAAGATATATGACTTCTCCTTCCAATTCTATTCCTCTCCTTTTAAACACACAAGAGTTTTGATGGAGAACAAATGTCCTTTTTTCGGGCCAAATACCTCTTGCCGGTCACATCAGATATCTTAACATACCTTTGTTCCCTGCAATCAAAGGCCAGGATAGAGTGTGAAGGGGAAGGGCAGGGAGGAAGAAGGAAAAAGAAGGAGAGAGACATTTGGAAGCCACCGAATCTGTTTATCATAAAACATGTTGGGCAGCCCAAATGCAGAATATGGCAAAGCTACAGGATTTCAAAATGTAATTAGTTGCCTCTAGTTTGGGGAGTGATGTTGTTTGGACCCTGGCTCAAGTAAATTCATTGCCTTTCTTCCTTTCTTATCTTTTTTCCTTCCTTCCTTCCTTCCTTCCTTCCTTCCTTCCTTCCTTCCTTCCTTCCTTCCTTCCTTCCTTCCTTCCCTTCCCTCCCTCCCTCCCTCCCTCCATCTTTTTCTCTTCTTTCCTTCTTATCCTTCCTCCATCATCATCATCATCATCATCATCATCATCATCATCAAGTTGGAAGGGACCTTGGAGGTCATGGAGTCCAACCCCCTGCTCAGGCAGGAAAGCCTACACCATTTCAGACAAATGGTTGTCCAGTCTCTTCGTAAAAACCTCCAGTGTTGGAGCATTCACAACTTCTGGAGGCAAGTCGTTCCACTGGTTAGTTGTTCTCACTGTCAGGAAGTTTCTCCTTAGTTCTAGGTTGCTTCTCTCCTTGGTTAGTTTCCATCCATTGTTTCTTGTCTTGCCCTCAAGTGCTTTGGAGAACAGGTCGGCCCCCTTTCTCTGTGTCAGCCCCCCAAAAACTAGAAAATAGCTATCATGTCACCCCTAATCCTTCTCTTCATTAGACTAGACTAGACATACCTAGTTCTTTGTACTAATTGTACTGTGGTATGTATAATGTTCTTAAATGGACTCCAGAAGATGGTAGAGGACAGGAGGACCTGGAGGAACGTTGGTTAATTGTTCTAACTGTAAGGAAGTTTCTCCTTAGTTCCAGGTTGCTTCTCTCCTCCATTAGTTTCCATCCCTTGCTTCTTGTCTTCTTGGAAGCCTCCAGTGATGGAGCACACACAACTTCTGGAGGCCAAGATGTTTGTTCTGCTAAATAATTGTTCTCATTATCAGGAAATTTCAGATTGGATCTCTCCTTGATAAGTTTCCACCCATTACTTTTCGTCCTGTGCTCTGGAGAACTGGTTGATCCTCTCTTCTCTGAGACAAGCTACCATGTCTCTCCTAGTCCTTCATTAGACTAGACATACCTAGTTCCCTTAGCCATTCATCATATGATGTAGCCTCCAGTCCCTCAATCATCTTCGTTGCTCTTCTCTGCACTCTTTCCAGAGCCTCAACATCTTCTTGGTATCATGGTGACCATTGCCTCCAGAGGCAATCTTCCCAGCGTAGTCTTCCCTATGCAGTTGTTGTTGTTAATTGCGAAGTTGTATCCGACCCATCGCGACCCCATGGACAACGTTCCTCCAGGTCTTCCTGTCCTCTACCATCTTCTGGAGTCCATTTAAGTTCACGCCTCCTGCTTCAGGGACTCCATCCAGCCACCTCATTCTCTGTCGTCCCCTTCTTCTTCTCTTGCCCTCCATCTTTCCCAGCATTAGGCCCTTCTCCAGTGAGTCCTTCCTTCTCATTAGGTGACCAAAGGACTTGAGTTTCAACTTCAGGATCTGGCTTTCTAAAGAGCAGTCGGGGTTGATCTCTTCTAGGACTAACCGGCTTGATCGCCTTGCAGTCCAGGGGACTCGCAGGAGTCTTCTTCAGCACCAGAGTTCCCCTATGCAGTATAAACCAGTATATATCAACACTTCCCATGATCTTGAAGCTATCCCTCTGTTGATGCAACCTAGGACTGCATTGGCTTTTTTAGCTAATCAACCTTAAATGATGAGGAATTACAGCCTGGGGTGGATTAATATTAGGGAGAAAAGCTACACCCAGGGAGTATTTAGGGAGCAGCCCAAGGGGGGCGTTTCACAGTGAAGAGAGTTCAAAAGCAATCTGTAAGAGATTTTCTTTCTTTTCTTTTTTTGTCTTCATTCAACTGACAGGGCTGAAAGGTTGTAGGAATGCGAAGAATTCCATTAAACACCCCTGATTAGAGAGTATGCTGATAAGTTCCCCTCTGCATCCCCCTTCCCGGTCAAGAGGTCAAGACAAGAAGATGGAAGGTACCCCAGATAGTGGGGGATATCTCCAGGATTTTGGATTCCAGCAATACAATTAACCCTTTCTCCCCGGTAAGAAAAGAAGGAAGGAACAGACTGTGGCTAACTCTCATATTTCTTACCATAGAACGCCTCTTTACTTTAAGAACAGAAATGACTTCCTTCTAAACCTGGGTTTATCATCCCAGCCGTGATCCTCAAAAGCTCCTGTGATAATCAATCTGTTAATTGTCTTATCAGGCCCTTCTGCACAATGCCCCATGGTTGGTTTGTTTTTCATTTAAGATTTGATTTTTTTTTTTTTAAAAAAAAAGACCTATTCCCAAGGTCTTTGAAAAAAATAGAGGAGGGAATGTAGGAGCTTTTGAAAATGGCAATTTAGCCACCCAACCAAGGGCAGATCCAGAGATGATGGAAAGAAGGGAAGGAAAGAAAGGAAAGGAAAGGAAAGGAAAGGGAAGGGAAGGAAAGGAAAGGAAAGGAAAGGGAAGGAAGGAAGGAAGGAAGGAAGGAAGGAAAAGAAAGGAGGGAAGGGAAGGGAAAAAAGGAAAGGAAAGGAAGGGAAGAGAAGGAAAGGAAAGGAAAGGAAGGAAGGAAGGAAAAGGAAGGAAGGAAGGAAGGAAGGGAAGGAAAGGAAAAGAAAGGAAGAAAAGGAAAGGAAATAGAAAAAGGAAAATAAAGGAAAGGAAGGAAAGGGAAGGGTTAGGAATTTTATCCCATTTTGCAACCTTTCTTGCCCTAGTTGTTAAGTGAATCACCGTGTTGTTAAATTAGAAATACAGTTGTTAAGTGAAGCTGGCTTCTGCATTGACTTTGCTTGTCAGAAGGTTGCAAAAGGCGATCACGGGACCCTGGGATACCGCGACCGTCATAAATACGAGTCAGTCGCCAAGTGTCTGTGTTTTGATCACTTTGACCGCGGGGATGTTGCAAGGGGTCGTCAGTGTGAAAAACGATCATAGGTCACTTTTTCCAGTGCCGCTGTAACTTCAGACGGCCACGAACTCAACTGTCGTAAGTCGAGGACCATTTCAGCGGGCTCACAAAGACGCCACTGTTGTATTTTGTCAAGCCAAGTTGAAGATCTAACATGTACAGGAGAAAAAAAATAATAACAATAAAAAAAAAAAATCTAGTCCTGGGCCTTCCTGAGGCTCGAAAAGGGCTGAGAGATGACACACTTGCATCCATCTGTCACACTGTGAACTCCTCCCCATTGCAACAACACACAAGCATTTTGATATCATGACACAATCTTATCGTTTCGGCAAGATCTCGTCTTGCTGCAAAAGATTCCTGAGCGGAGTTTTGGGAAAATGGGAACATTCCTTCCTGCCCAAACCTACGTATTTTTTTACGGGCGCCTGCGCACGCACGTGCGTGCGCACTCACACACACACACACATCCTATGAATAGTTTAGTTCATAGGTAGAGTTTCCTCTTGTGGATGGTGGAATCTGTAGGGAAGCTGTCCCGCAGTCTAACCAATTATGGAGCTACGTTGTGAATTTTCTCTTCCTCTGAACTTCCAGATGTGATCCTCGGGACTGACCCAGCTGTCAATAATCGTTAATTTCACCGCCTTGACAGCAAAAGGAGAGAGGGGGAAAATAGGGAATTGGAGAAGGCCGCTGCCAATGGGGTGATTTAAATCTGGTCAAACTGTTGAATGGGGACAAATTCCAGCATTTGGTAACCTTCTGGCTTAAAACTGTTTCAATCAGCACTGCATGGAACATAGAATAGCAGGGTTGGAAGGGACCTTGGAGGTCTTCTAGTCCAACCCCCTGCTCAGGCCGGAGTCCCCATACCATTTCAGACAAAGGGTTGTCCAGTCTCTTCTTTAAAACCTCCCGTGATGGATCATCCAGAACTTCTGAAGGCAAGCCCTTCCATTGATTAATTGTTCTCACTGTTAGGAAATTTCTCCTGCATTCTAGGTTGCTTCTCTCCTTGATTAGTTTCCATCCGTTGCTTCTTGTTTTGCCTTCTGGTGCTTTGGAAAATAGGTTGACCACCACAACTCTACTTTAAATACTGAAACCCAGCTTGAATGGTGACAAATTCCAGTACTTGGTAACCTTCTGGCTTTAAACTGTTTCCATAAGCATTGCAGATATAAGACATCCATATATATATATATTTTCAGAGCCAGAGGGAAGCATCAAGTCCCACAGAAGGAAATGGAAGGATGGGCAGTGCTGCCAACAAACACATTCAGATGAGGAAGGTCTAATCTTACCAAGCCAGAGAGATGTGCCTGGGGTAGGTTGGTATAATGGTTAGAAGATGATAGACTAGGATGAAGAAAGTCAAAGAGATCAATCTCCTTTGTGTTAACTCCTCCTTCTCCTTCTCCTTCTCCTCCTCCTCCTCCTTCTCCTCCTCCTTCTCCTTCTCCTCCTCCTTCTCCTCCTTGTCCTTCTCCTTCTCCTTCTCCTCCTCCTCCTCCTTCTCTTCCTTCTCCTTCTCCTCCTTCTCCTTCTCCTCCTCATAGTTGGAGGGGACTTTGTAGGTCTTCTAGTCCAACCACCTGCTCAAGAAGGAGACCTTGTACCATTTCAGATAAATGGATGTCCAAGTCCTTCTTGAAAACCTCCCCTGATGGAGCACCCACAAGCCACTCCACTGTTAATTGTTCCCACTGTCAGGAAATCTCTCTGTGGATCTAGGTTGCCTGTCTCCACAACTCTGCTTCCGACTCCTGCTGACTTTAAGTCCATAGCAAGTTTTGTTTTTTTGTTTGACAAGAATAAGGTAATCATTCTCCATCTTCCAAAATAGGTTTTCAGCTACACATAGTCCTTGACTTATGACCATAATTGGAAACAAAATTTCCATGGCTAAAAAAGCCAGTTTTATAATCTAATGAAGAGAAGGACGAGGGGGGACATGACAGCAGTCTTCCAATATCTCAGGGGCTGTCCCAAAGAAGAGGGAGTCAAGCTGTTCTCCAAAGCGCCTGAATGCAGGACAAGAAGCAACGGATGGAAAATAATGGAGGAGAGAAGCAACGGAGAATTAACGAGAAACTTCCTGACAGTGAGAACAATGAACCAGTGGAACAACCTGCCTCCAGAAGTGGTGAATGCTCCAACACTGGAGGTTTTTAAGAAGAGACTGGACAGCCATTTGTCCGAAATGGTATATAGGGTTTCCTGCTTGAGTAGGGGGTTGGACTAGAAGATCTCCAAGGTCCCTCCCAACGCTATTATTCTGTTTTGCCATATCCATGAACTCAGTCCCAGTCAAGTTTTAAAAGGCTGAAATCCAGTGCATGAAATAATGTGGGTGGTTTTTTTTTTAAAATTGGAATAGGATTTTGTCATTTGGGATCCTCCTTTTCAGCTCTTGCCCGTTGCAGAGTTTGTGGTGAACGTGATAGCGGCAAAGGTGGATTGATTTTTCAGACCAGGGGTCTGTGATATTTCACAGGGCTTTGATTGGAAGTAAGCCCCCCCCCTCCCAAGCAGCTGGAAAGGGTAAGCAAATAAATAAAGGGTAATCTCTCCCTCCCTCCCCCAGTTTACTTGTGGGTGGGACTGCCCCAAAGAATCCATCAAACCATCTGGGGGGGGGGGAGGATTCAGAAGTGTGGGGGGGGGGCAAAGGAGCAGAGAGGCTGGCTTGTAAACAAACAGAGCTAAACTGAGCCGGCCTTGGTCAAAGGTGAGCTTTTGAAGATGGACTCCAGATGGATTCCAACAGATGTGCTCAGGAAAGGAATCTCAACAGATAAGATCCTGAGGTCGGGAACCACCCAGCCTTTCGCCCCAATTGGGGAGGGGGGGGGGTCGCAGAGGACAGGGAGCAAGCAATGCATGTCAGTTCCAATTAGGGCATCGGAGCTACATTTCCTATTGACACGAAGGCAGCCAGGATGAATAGGGGGAAAAGAGAGGAGGGAGAGAGAGAAAAAGAGAGAGAGAGAGAGAGAGTGCTAGAGAGGGAGAGAGGGAGGGAGGGAAGGAGAGAGAGAGAGGGAAGGAGGGAAGGAGAGAGAGTGTTAGAGAGAAAGGGAGAAAGAGAGGGAGAGAGGGAGGGAGTGTTGGAGGGAGGGAGGGAAGG
>NW_015387770.1:237943-252705 GCF_001527695.2 Protobothrops mucrosquamatus | reverse complement strand
TTTTTTAGCAAAGGGGGGCTCCCATGTGGGGTGAGGTGGTGGGTGGTTACACACAAATAAGACCTCCAGTGTTCAAGGGTCTTGAAGGAATTGTGGTTTTCTTTAAGACGTAGCAAGAGAACTTTATGAACTTAAGAGCCGAGGGCAACTTATGAAGACTAAATGGGGTGGAGAAGGAATAAAGTTTTCAGGTTACAGAATTGGGATTTTTTGCTCCTCCTGTGTTTGATCAAAATCCGTCCCGATGATTAGGGAGTAGAAGAGAGCCTGGGTTTTAAAATACAGGCAATCCTCAACTTAAAACCATTTGTTTAGGGACCAAAGTTACAACAGCACCGGAAAAAAGGGACTTATGACCGTTTTTCACACTTACGACCGTTGCAGCAGCCCCGCGGTCACGTGATAAAAATTTAGAGGCTTGGAAACTGACTTGTATTGATGACGGTTGCCATGCCCTGGGGTCATGTGATCCCCTGGGCACCTTCTGACAAGCCACATCAGTGGGGATTCACTTAACATCTGTCTTACTAACTTAACAACTTCAGCGGTTCACATAACGACGGTGGCAGGAAAGGTCGTAAAATGGGGCAAAACTCACTTAACAACAATCTCACCGTAAGTCGAGGACTACCTGTACTATCTATCTACCTACCTACCTACCTACCTATCATCCATCCATCCATCCATCTACCTACCTACCTACATCTATCTATCTATCTATCTATCTATCTATCTATCTATCTATCTATCTATCTATCTATCTATCTATCTACCTACCTACCTACCTACCTCTACCTACCTACCTCTACCTACCTATCATCCATCCATCCATCATCCATCTATCTATCTATCTATCAGCCCTTTGTCATTTGCAAAGTGTTGGTTGTGGGGAAAAATTGAAGTGCTATTTTATTTCCTAATTTTTATTAGATTTGTATGTTGTCCATCTTACTGTTGAATGACTCGGGTCTACACCCTGCCTTGATTCCCTGGAGAAAAGGCGGAATAGAAATTTTGAGGATGATCAAGATTCAAACTAATATCCCAAAGGTGCTTTTTCAAAAGTTAGCTGGATTTTCTCGGTTTCTGAATCTTTCAGAATTGAAGAAGCTTCTTGGATGAGAAGCGAAATGTCTTCAAGAAAAAAAAGCAAGAAAGTCCAGTTGCGTTTTGGAAAAAAAAAAGCATCTTTGGGACATACCTGATCTGGAGAACGGAGAATCTTCATAGACAAACAAAGAGATACCATGCAAAAATCTACCTTTGTAATCTTGCTTGGCGAGATGTTCTTCAGTTTTTCCGACCTCATTCCCCGGATGTTTTAAATTCCTTTAGACTTTCTAGACATAAAATCTTGGAAGGGAGCTTAAAGGCCTTGTAGTTCACTTGGAGGAGAGCCCTATTATAGGTAGACCTCAGCTTACGATCAAAATAAGGACCAGAATTTCCACTGCTGTGTTGCTAAGTGGTTTGCACCCGATTTTATGACTAATTTTTTTTGCAAGACTCGTTAAGCGAGTCAACCAGGGATTCCGTACGTGGCACCCAATTTTATAACTTTCTTTGCTGTGCTTGTTTTTTTTTTAAAAATATATTTATTATGTTTTATCAATAGGAATAAAATACAAAACCGGGAAAAAAACATACCTCCAAACAGTAACAACAAAAAAGGAAAACAAAATGTGTACCAAAAAAAAGGGGGGGGGGAAACACTAAACACAGAAAAAAAAAATCCATCCTGGTTGGAGGCAGAAAATAAATTTTTTAAAAAAATCTGATAGGTTCTCCTTTCCTTTCATAACAGATCTAGAAATAACAGGGGGGGCAATCAAGGCTTGCCTTCAGAAATCGTGGACGCTCCATCACTGGGGATTTTTAAGAAGAGACTGGACAGCCACCTGTCTGAAATGGCATAGAGTCTCCTGCTCGACCACGGGGTAGGACTAGAAGACCTCAAAGGTCCCTTCCAGCTGATTCAGACAGCTGGGAAGGTCACAAAGAGTGATCACATGACCCCGGGATCCAGCAACTGTCTAAATACATGACAGTTTCCAAGCTCCTGAATTTTCATTATATGATGCGCGAGGACCAATGTCTGTGAGGACCAAACAAATCATTTTTTTTCCAGTATCTTTAACAGTCATTAAACAAATGGTGGTAAGTAGAGGACTTTCTGTGGTCTATAGCAGAAAAAAAAACATCCAAAAGAATATGGAAATAACTTATTGGGTTAAAAGACATCAGCTTTGGGGAAGCGCAGATCGCATCTTTGATGGCTAAGGTGCAGCTCACCAAAACGGATTTTATAAAATGTGCTTTTTGGCAAAGACCACCCTATTCTTTCCGATTTTTGATTGGCAATGCTTTGGAACTGGTTCTAATGTCAGAGTTGTTGTTTTTTTTTTATCCAGCTTTCTCAGAGTGTCCAACGTAAAAAAAATAAAAATAAATCTCATGGGGGGGATTTAATAGAAATTTGAGAAAGCAGTAAAGGCTGAAGTTATGGCAGACTTCCACGGAAATAATTGTACAAGGAAGACTCTACACACTTATCTTAGGAATCCCTTGGCTAGCCTGGAAAATGTAATGAGAATTATTCTTCTTTGGAGAAAGGGGAGGGGGGGGAAAACCCCCACACAGACAATTTCTCTCCCCCTCCCAAAGTAATGTCTTTACCATCGCGTGGTAGAATGCGAAATAAATAAAACAGAAAACTTTCAGCTCAGCTGGAAAGGAGAAAGGAGACGTTTTTCTACCCAGAAAGGACATCGGCTTGAATTTCCCTCTTGTTAACTTCACAACCTCCCCCCCCGCCCTGCAAAATCAGCCCCCTCCCCATAGGATTTTGAGAAAAAAAAATGTTGGCAAAGATAGAGGCAGCATCTGGGCTCCCAACGCCTGGGAGAAGGCATCCATCTGCGGAAAGAATTCCAACCCTTCTTCTGAACCCTGGTCCCATCCACAGCTCAACGTGCCTTGCACCCGTAAACCATTTGAGGCCATAAACCAGTTACGGGCCATCTTTTTTTTTTTTTTTTGACCTAACTGGCATGTGGAGAATGTCCTTGCGTGAGTGCGGCCGGCAAAGCTTGGTGCATTCTCCACATGCCAGGATCTGAACACAGATTGCACACCCCTCCATCTCTCCCCAGGCTTTGTTTTTTGGGGATTTATGTAGCAGGAATTAAGTTTCCGCAAAAGCTAACCGGCTTACTTTGGAGAAAGTAGATTCAGGAGCAAAGTGATTACCAATCTGAAGGAGAAGGGGATTTTTTTTATCTGAGGCTCTGATTCAGGGGGGGGGGGGAAACCTAGTCAATAGATGGAAGGAAAGGCCACTGACTAACTGAGAGGTCCTTGGTGCCCTCTGAGCTTATGGAGACGTTTCATTGCCCAATTAGGTAACATCATCAGTGCTAGAAGGGAGTGGAATTTATGGAGAGGAGGGAGGGAGGGAGGGGGGAAGGAAGGAAGGAAGGAAGGAAGGACTATGAGGTCCTAGGTTCTCTCTGAGCTTGCTTGTTTTCTTGCAGACGTTTCATGACCCAAACTAGGTAACATCATCAGTGCTAGAAGGGAGTAGGGTTTGTGGAAAGGAGAACGAGAGGAGGAGGAGGACTGTGGGGTCCTTGGTGCTCTCTGAGCTTGGTGGTTTTCTGGCAGACGTTTTATTACCCAACTAGGTAACATCATCAGTGCTAGAAGGGAAGGAGGTTTGCGGGAGGAGGAGGAGGAGGAGGAGACATCTTTTGTGATCTCTAAGCTGGGTTGTTTTCTTGTAGATATTTCATTACCCAATTAGGTAACATCATCAGTGCTAGAAGGGAGTGGGGTTTGTGGAATGGAGGAGGGAGATGGAGAACTGTGGGGTCCTTGGTGCTCTCTGAGCTTGGTTGTTATCTTGCAGACGTTTCCTGACCCAACTAAGTAACATCATCAGTGCTAGAAACCCCACTCCTTACTAGCACTAATGATCTTACCTAGTTTGGGTCAGGAAACATCTGCATAAATATAACCAATAATAACTTCTGGACTTTCCTCCAGAAGCGGTGAATACTCCAACACTGGAATTTTTAAAGAAGAGACTGGACAGCCATTTGTCTGAAATGGTATAGGGTTTCCTGCCTGAGCAGGGGGTTGGACTAGATGACCTCCAAGGTCCCTTCCAACTCTTGTTATTCTTCTTTTGTAACAGGGATGTTACAAAAACAGCTTGTTTATTGAAGTTTAAGGTTACACTTAACCTTAAACAAGGTTTAAGGTTATTAAACAAGGAGAGCCTCATTGTCCTGATCTGTTTTAAATAACTGTCCGATAGAAGGTTACAGGGAAATCTTCTGGGTTTAAACTAATTTTCTTCTACATTCCAAAGCAATGGTACAATTACACAAGCATGGGTACACGTGCTTTAGGTAGGGAAAATTCCAGTACCTAGCTTAATAGTGCCTAAAAGTTCTCATATGTACACTCTTACTGCCCTCTCGTGGACTACGGAAACAATGTGTAAATCTGTTTTTTCTTTAACTACAAATTTTAAACTCCTGGCATGCATGGCTAAAAAGAACAGGATTTAATACCTTTAATTTCCTTCATGACCAGCTCACAAAGAAAGGGACAATCTTCTGAGTTAGTCAAATCTCTCCATTAGATGAATCATAAATGTATGATTGGTATTTGTTCTGTATTATGCCACCAGTCTGGTAAATTCGCAATATTTGTTTGTCTCGCCATGCATATGCATACATAACCCGAACTTAGTTGTTTCTCTGTGTCATATAATATATGTGGGTATATGCATAATTCTGTATTTATGTATGTATGTAGGGTTTTTTTTCTCCTAGAATGCCCAGAACGGAGTTCCGGCACCTTTTTTGGATGGAACCTTATAGGGTAGGCAAGGCGGGTTGTAGGACGTGTGTGAGTTCCAGCACCTTTTTTTTTTTTAGAAAAAAAGCACTGTATGTATGTATGTATGTATGTATGTCATATTTACGTAATGTATATCAGAGATAGTGACTCTTGGAATGCTGTATACAATGAAATTTCATTTTAATGTATGCCGATTAGTGTACATTCAATAAAGTTATTCTGTTCTATTCTATTCTTTCTGAATTCTATTCTATTCTATTCTTTCTGAATTCTATTCTTTCTGAATTCTATTCTATTCTATTCTATTCTTTCTGAATTCTATTCTTTCTGAATTCTATTCTATTCTATTCTTTCTGAATTCTATTCTTTCTGAATTCTATTCTTTCTGAATTCTATTCTATTCATTCTGAATTCTATAATTATTATTATTATTATTATTATTATTATTATTATTATTATTATTGTTGTGTCAAAGCAAGAATATACAGTATTTGCAGCGTTGACATATTGATCATCGCAGTCAGCCAGATGTTCAGACTGGATTGGGCATTTTATTATTGTTATTAATATTATTGTTGTTATTGTTATTATTTTATTGTTATTGTTATTTGTTTGCCGCCCATCTCCCGCCCCTTTCGTTGCACGCCCCCCCCCCTTCCAGGTGAGAAATCAAAAGAAGCCGGACTCGGAGACCGCTTGGATCGGACGCCTGGCCGGGCGAAAGGATGCTGCGTCTCCATGGCAACGCGCGCGGAGGACCAGCCGGCAGGAGGGATACAGGAGCATCTCCAGGCGGCTCGGGAAAAGCAGGCAGCGGAGGCGGCGCTGGCTTCGGCTGACCCGGCAGTGGAAGCGGCGGATAAGGCGGCGTCGGAGGCCACCTCCCCTTCCTTCTCCTCCGCCTCCGCCCCCTGCTAGACCCGCCCGGGTTCGGCTCCGCCTCGCCCGGCGTGCCTCGAACCAGCGGAGCAAAGCAGGCGGGGATGCCCCTGGTGGGCTAGGGAGGGTGGCGGTGGGCTTCCCTTGCACACGGCTGCCCTTTGCACGCTCCAGGGAGGTGAGCATGCGGGCGAGCCTTGGCGCCTTCCCACGACTAGGTTGGTTGCCTTTCCCACGAGAGACACGCGTCCCCGCGAGCGGTGCAGCCTCAGGTCGTGGGGTGGGAGTGGGATGTGTGCGAGAGCGATTCTTTGCAGATTTAAATCTTTCTCTGAACGTTGCTCAGGTTTGATCTCTGGCTCTTTTTTTAAAAAAAAAATCTTACTTATTAGGATTTTGCAGTCTATAAAATTAAAAGGTTAAGGGGGAGAAAAGGACAGAGAGAGTAAGGAATGAAAAAAAAAAAGAAAGAAAATGTAGAAATGTCCTTTTCCCCCCCCTATGGAGTAACGGGCATCTTATTTTTCCCTCTTTTTAACCGTTTTTGTAAATTCTCACCTGGTTCCTGAGTTTTAATGGAGAGGAATTGGCAAAAAAAAACAAAACCTGTCTCTCTTGGTGATAAGCATATTTTTTTATTTTAAAGCAGAGTTGTAGCTGGACCAAATTTGCAAGCGATACATTTTGTAGGACTTTCTTGTTATGCCAGTTAGATGTCAACAAATCTCCAATGCTGGAAGGTCATCAGCTGTTCTCTTGCCTAGTGCTGTTTTTTTATCAAAACAATTCCTAACAAATAACTAACATTTCTTTTTGCGGACAGGCAAGAATTCAATAGACACTATTTTGGTAGGTAAAGATCCTAAAATAACTTTTGCCTTGGCTGTATTTATAATTGCAGCCTGGAAAATTCATGCTTTATTAATAGCAAAGCAGAGTTTTAATCGCATGTGATATGTTTTGGGCTTTTTTTGTGTGAACTGGATCCATAACCCATAATGCTTATTCCAAAATGGTCCCAATATAGGGTGGTTTTGTACAAAACCTGGGTTAAAATGTGTGAGACTTGGTGTTTTTGTGGGAATGCAGATATGTGGATGCTTACAAGCTTAATCCTAACATAAACTAGAAGTAGTCATCCATTAACAATTGAGACTCAATGAGAATTGGGCTGCATACAGATTTAATATATTATTATGATGATGATGGTTGGTTGATTGCACAGTCATCCAGATGTTCAGACTGGATTTGCATTTTTATCCGCCTGTCGAGTCCTTTCCAAAGACCTGGGTTAGGCAGATGTTTGATGGTGTTAAAATTCTCGTGGCAAGGTGTAATCTGTTTTGTAATTGACCGATGGGGATTTTATCAATCCTGGTATTCAAGTGGTGCTCCAGATGTTTGAGATTGCACCCAAGGCACCTTTATTATTATTATGGCTGGTTGCACAATCTGCCAGATGTTTAGACTTTTTTGGGGGGGATAGGCGGCATTTTTATCCACCTATCGAGTCCAAAAGTAGCTTATGACCATTGTTCACACTTAGGACCGTTGCCCCATCCCCGTGGTCACGTGATCAAAATTTGGACGCTTGGCAACTGACTCGTATTTATGACGGTTGCAGAGTCCCAAACTCACTTAACAAATTTCTCACTTAGCAACATAATTTCTGGGCACAATTGTGATGGTAAGTCAAGGACTTCCTGTATGAGTACTGTCTTTGAACCATTCATAAGTCATTTTATTGAATGCTTTTATAATTCTGAATGGTGGTTAAATAGTTGTGAGTCAAGGTCTCCCTGAACCATATAGAAGTATGTGTTGGAAAGTGTTTATACCTAATAAACATTTTCACATTAAATATGGCAAATTATACTGGAAGAGAGTTTTCAAAAAGTGTTAGGTTAGGCTCCAGCTGGGCAAATGTTCTGGACAAGCGAACAGAGAGCCAGTTTGGTCTAGTGGTGAAGGCACAAGGCTAGAAAATAGATCATGAGTTCAAGTCCCGCCTTAGCTATGAAAGCCAGCTGGGTGACTTTGGGCCAATCAGCAAGGGATTCTGAGTTCTAGTCCCGCCTTAGCCATGAAAGCCAGCTGGATGACTTTGGGCCAGTCCCTCCCTCTCAACCCAACCTGCCTCACAAGGTTGTTGTGGGGAAAATAGGAGGGGGAAGATATGTTGGATATATTCACTGCTTTGAGTTATTTATAAAAATAATAAGGGTGGGATACAAATAAATAAATAAACCGAGAAGAGAAACTGAGTTTTTCAGCCCTCCTTTCCAAAGTATTCAAGGATGTTGTTTTTTTTCCAGGCTGAAATATTTTCTTCCAGTTTGAAGGCTTCATCACCATTATTTGAAGATGAAGATAGTCCTTATGGTAGCTGAGAAGCCCTCTTTGGCTCAATCCATCGCCAAAATCCTTTCAAGAGGTTTGGGAAAAAAAGGATATTCTGTTAATATTAATTATAATTTTGAATGTCAATGTTTATCTATCTATCTATCTATCTATCTATCTATCTATCTATCTATCTATCTATCTATCTTTCATTCTATTCTATTCTATTCTATTCTATTCTATTCTATTCTATTCTAAAATGTTAACAGCAAGTCATTTACCTTAAAATCGAAACAGTTACCGTACAACAACTTGATGTATGCTCTTATCTCTTTTTTTTTCATTTTGCTTGTTTCCTAAAAAGATCCCTTTGAAGTTGTAACTTGAGAGGATGTTTGTAATATCTGGCCTCTTTTTTTTTGGTAGTGCAATATTGTTGTGTTTTTCCCCCCTGATGTAGGAAACATGTCGTCACGCAAAGGGTTAAATGGGGCGTGCTCTGTCTATGAATTCACCGGTCCTTTCATTGGACAAACTGTCCACTTCAAGATGACGTCAGTATGTGGCCATGTGATGACGCTGGATTTTATAGGTAAAATGATCATTGTTTGCTATTTTAGAAAATAGAATAGAATAGAAGAATAGAATAGAGTAGAGTAGAACAGAACAGAATAGAGTAGAGTAGAGTAGAGTAGAGTAGAATAGAATAGAATAGAAGAACAGAATAGAGTAGAGTAGAGTAGAGTAGAACAGAATAGAGTAAAGTAGAATAGAATAGAGTAGAATAGAATAGAATAGAATAGAATAGAATAGAATAGAATTGGAAGGGACCTTGGAGGTCTTCTAGTCCAGCCCCCTGCTCAAGCAGGAGAACCTATACCATCTCAGACAAGTGACTGTCTAGTCTCTTCTTAAAAATCTCCAGGGATGGAGCGCCCACAATTTCTGGAGGCAAGCTGTTCCACTGGTTAATTGTAAATCGAGGACTGCCTGTATTCAGGCTACAGAGCTCACTTTATCAGAAGCCACCCATGACTTCACGAACAATTAGCCCAGATATTATTCTGATGCTTTACAAAGACGACGATGATGTTTTTTCCGCCCTTTTTAGGGAAATACAACAACTGGGATAAAGTTGACCCAGCCGAGCTTTTTAGCAAAGCTCCGACAGAAAAGAAAGAAGCCAACCCCAAACTTAACATGGTGAAATTCTTACAGGTAATGAATGAACGCTTGGGAATTTGCTGAGAAATGGAAGTATTTATCGACCGGACTGTGAGAGCCAGGTTGATCTGTTCAGACAGAGCTTTGTGTGGCTGGTTGTAAAAGCTGCCCACTAAGCCAGGGGTCCCCAACCCTCGGTCGGTGGACCGGCACCGGTCTGTGACATGTCAGAAACTGGTCTGCACAAACAAGCGAAACCCCCTCCGCGGGATGCAGGCAGCAGGCAAAACCACGTCCCCTCCGGTCCATGGAAAAAACCTCTCTCTCACTTAACGGTGCTCAATTGCCATCGTAAGACGAGGACTCTATGTAGTTCATCAGTAGAGGGACCACCTGCAATTTGATTGACGGGGCTTAGTGCCTGAATCCAATGGAGGTGGTTTTGCCAAACCGTCGTTTGGTGGGAAGGATCTTTCTTTCTTTTCCTGACACTCTGGTAAATATTTGCCCTTTCAGCCCAACCAAACTGGTAGAAATTCTAGAAAATGGGATCTTAAGAGCTTGGCAGGCAGCAAACCGGCTAGGCCAATTAATTGGGAATGAAATGTATCTTTTTTTTTTAATGTTCAGGTGGAAGGGAGAGCCTGTGATTACGTTGTCCTGTGGCTGGATTGCGACAAGGAAGGTGAAAATATATGCTTTGAGGTATGACTCACGATCTGACCGCAACGTTTTCCTTGGTTTAACCGGGTTGAGCATCCCAAAACCATGCCACTTGCCAAGTACCTAAATAATAATAATAATAATAATAATAATAATAATAATAATAATAATAATAATAATAATAATAATAATAAAGCAACCTTGGAGGTCATCTAGTCCAACTCCCTGCTCAGGCAGGAAACCCTATACCATTTCAGACAAATGGCTCATTTGTGGTCGTAAGCTGAGGACGCCGTGCACCTTACACCTTTTGCTTCCTCGGTTCTAGGTCCTGGATGCAGCCCTCCCGGTGATGAATAAACCTCGTGGGGGTGAGAAGACGGTCTACCGAGCCAAATTCAGCTCCATCACGGACACGGATATTTGCAACGCCATGAACCAGCTGGGCGAACCCAACCACAACGAAGCTCTCTCGGTTGACGCACGTCAAGAGCTAGACTTGAGGATCGGCTGTGCATTTACCAGGTTTTGTACCAGATTTGGCATCCTGGCTTATTTTTTTCCTGAGCCTTTGGGGAGAACTAGTTTGGCCCTTCCCTGCACATATTTAACTGCATTATAGCAATAGCCTTTAGACTTATATACCACTTCACGGTGCTTTACAACCCTCTCTAAGCGGTTTACAGAGTCAGCCTCTTGCCCCCCAACAATCTGGGTCCTCATTTTACTAACCTCAGAAGGATGGAAGGCTGAGTCAACCTGGAGTCCTCTCAGATTCGAGCTGATGGCAGTCGGCAGAGTTAGCCTGCAATACTGCACTCTAACCACTGGGAAGGAAGGAAGGAAGGAAGGAATTTAGCACAGACTTATATACGCTTCACAGTGCTTTACAACCCTCTCTTACAGAGTCAGCCTCTTGCCCCCCAACAATCTGGGTCCTCATTTTACCGACCGGAAGGATGGAAAGCTGAGTCACCCTTGAGACTTGAACTGCTGAGCTGCTGATTGACAGCCAGCAATCAGCAGAAGTAGCTGCAGTACTGCGTTCTAACCACTGTGCCACCTCAGTGTTCTATTATAGAATAGAAACCCAGAATAACAGGAGTTGGAAGGGACCTTGGAAGTCTTCTAGTCCCACCCCCTGCTCGAGCAGGAGACCCTATATCGTTCCAGACAAATGACTGTCCAGTCTATTCTTAAAAGCCTCCACTAATGGAGCACCCACAAATTCTGGTGACAAGCTGTTTCACTGGTTAATTGTTCTCACCGTCAGGAAATTTCTCCTTAGTTCTAGGTTGCTTCTCTCTTTGGTTAGTTTTCCTCTGTTGCTTCTTGTCCTGCCTTCAGGCGCTTCGGAGAATAGCTTGACTTCTTCTTCTTTATGGCACCCCTGAGATATTGGAAGACTGCTATCATGACCCCCTCGTCCTTCTCTTCGTTAAACCAGACATACCCAATTCCAGCAACCGTTCCTTATATGTTTTAGCCTCCAGTCCCCTGATCATCTTTGTTGCTCTTCTCTTGTACTCTTTCTAGAGTCTCAACATCTTTTTTACATCGTGGTGACCAAAACTGGATGCAAGATTCCAAGTGTGGTCTTACCAAGGCCTTGTAAAGTGGTATTAATACTTCACATGATCTTGATTCTCTCCCACTGTTAATGCAGCCTAGGATTGCCTTGGCTTTTTTTAGCTGCCGCCGCTCACTATTCTCTCTTCTCTGTTAACGTTCTCTTATTTATTCATACAGGTTTCAGACGAAATATTTCCAGGGTAAATATGGCAATTTAGACAGTTCTTTGATCTCCTTTGGGCCTTGCCAGACGCCCACGCTGGGATTTTGTGTGGAGCGCCATGATAAAATCCAGTCGTTTAAACCTGAAACCTACTGGGTGTTGCAAGTCAAGGTAATCGGCTCCGGCATTTAATTATTTGGGAAGCTTACCTCCCACCCACCCCAAAAATCATACAGGTTGTCCTTGACTGCTGTTCATTTAATGACCATTCCAAGTTACGACGGGACTGAAAAAAGTGACTTAACGATGGTTTTTCACACTTACGACAATCGCAGCATCCTCATGGGTCACGTGATCAAAGTTTAGACGCTTGGCAACTGGCATATACTTACGACGGTTGCAGCGTCCCGGTGTCACGTGACTCCCTTTTGCGACTTTCTGACAAGCACAGTCAATGGGGAGGGCAGATTCACTTAACAACCGTGTGACTCGCTTAACAACTACAGCAATGGACTTAACAAGTGTGGCAAGAAAGGTCTTAAAACGGGGCACAAATCACTTCTCAGACCTTTCACAGAAACGTTGGGCTCAATTGCGGTCGTAAAGCGAGGACTACCTGTATTTAGCTCAAACTTTCAGCATGCCGGCCAAAAAGAGCACCGTAGCAGATGCTGATGGAAGACTCTTATCAGAAGAACTGGTGATATTTTGTTTTTTCTAAATGTTTCCTTCTGACCAGGTGGTTCCCGACAAAGACAGTTGTTTGACCCTGGAGTGGGACAGAGTGAGGATCTTTGACCGAGAAATTGCTCAGATGTTTTTGAATCTAACCAAAATGGCCAAGGAAGCGAAGGTTAGCGTTGTCGGTAAAAGAATTTGCGTTCCTTTCAGTGACGGATTTAATCCGCCTTGGGTCACAGTTAACGTCATTAACTATGTTGTCGTTTATGTTTGATACTTTAAAAAACAGAAACTAAATACAGTAGTGGCCAAAATTGTGGAAACCTTTTGGGAAAGGTGTATTTTTGAGGTTTGATGGCTAATAACACCACTTTTTTTTTTTTAAGAGAGAATGAAATTTCAATCATTTTTCCTAGGACTTGATTTATCTGGGTAAAAATTGTTAAGGAACATCCCCCCCCCTTTTTTTTTTGCAGGTAGAGTCTGTGAGTAAAAAGGAGAAAGTGAAACAACGGCCTCTCGCTCTGAATACGGTGGAAATGTTGCGGGTCGCCAGCTCTGCGTTGGGTAAATAGGAGAACCTACAGCGGGATTCCTTTCTTTTAAAAAATAACACTAGCAATAGCACTTAGATTTATATACCGCTTCACAATGCTTTACAGCCCTCTCTAAGCGGTTTACGGGGTCAGCCTCTTGCCCCCCAACAATCTGGGTCCTCATTTAACCAACCTCGGAAGGAGGGAAGGCTGAGTCAACCTTGAGTCGGTCAGAATTGAACTCCTGGCAGTGGGCAGAATTAGCCTGTAATGCTGCATTCTAACCAGTGTGCCACCAGTGTGCTCTTGATAATCTGATAATCAATCAGAATAGAGTTGGAAGGGATCTTGGAGGTCTTCTAGTCCAACCCTTCTGCTCAAGCAGGAGATCCTATACCATTTCAGACAAATGGCTGTCCAGTCTCTTCTTAAAAACCTCCAGTGTTGGAGCGCCCACAATTTCTGGAGGCAAGTCGTTCCGCTGATTAATTGTTCTCACTGTCAGGAAGTTTCTCCTTAGTTCTAGGTTGCTTCACTCTTTGATTAGTTTCCATCTGTTGCTTCTTGTCCTGCCTTCAGGCACTTTGGAGAATAGCTTTGACCCCTCTTCTTTGTGGCAGCCCCTCAAATACTGGAGCACTGCTGTCATGTCACCCCCTGGTCCTTCTTTTCTCTAGACCAGCCATACCTAATTCCTGCAACCATTCTTCGTGTGTTTTAGTCTCCAGGCCCTTAATCATCTTAGTTGCTCTTCTCTGAACTTCTTCCAAAGTCTCAACGTCTTTATTTCTAGTGTGGTGACTACTGATTTTTAACCTATTTTTTCCAACCTTGCAGGAATGGGACCGCAGCACACTATGCAGATAGCCGAGCGGCTTTACACCCAGGGTTACATTAGTTACCCTCGAACAGAAACGACGCATTATCCCGAAAATTTCGACTTGAAAGGCCCTTTGCGACAGCAAGCTAATAATTCTTACTGGGCTGAATCTGTAAGTGATTGACATTAATCTCGTTGCCAAAAGACACTTAAGAAATCAAGCCAGACCTCAATTCACAGGGAGTTCTCGGCTTACGACTAGTTGCTTAGTGACTGTGTGAAATTCCGAGAGACTTATCTAGGGGGGGGTACTTACAATCCATATTCAAAGTTCTGATGTTTGTTTCTCTGGGGTCACATGTTGGGCCAAAGTTAAGCTGTTTGCAACATCCGACAGTCACACGACTGCGTTGCATGACAGTTTTGCCCAAAACTGGATATATTTGGCAGTTACTTCCCATTTTTAGAATAGAATAAAATAACAAGAGTTGGAAGGGACCTTGGAGGCCATCTAGTCCAACCCCCTGCTCAGGCAGGAAACCCTATACCATTTCAGACAAATGGCAGTCCAGTCTCTTCTTAAAAACGTCCAGTGTTGGAGCATTCACAACTTCTGGAGGCAGGTTGTTCCACTGATTAATTGTTTTAACTGTCAGGAAATTTCTTCTTAGTTCTAGGAGTTCCCTAGCTCATGCATGCTCTGTTTGGTTTTCTCCTAAGGTCAAAGCATTATTAGTGGAAGGCATCAACAGGCCACGGAAGGGCCACGATGCCGGAGATCATCCCCCCATCACACCAATGAGAGCTGCCTCTGAAGCAGAATTAGGTGAGTTTGTAAAACGCTCCAGAAACATTACAAGCAGCCATTCATTTAGCAACCGTTGCAGCATCTCCATGCTCAAATGATCAGAATTTGGGCACTTGGAAACTGGGACGTATTTATGATGGTTGCAAAGTCCCGGGGTTCATGTGTTCCCCGTTCACCAACTTCTCAGCTAACTTCCGACAAGCCAAGTCGATGGATTGGATTATTTTACCGACCACATGATTGACTTAACAACTGAAGCAGTTCTCT
>NW_015387770.1:227714-233245 GCF_001527695.2 Protobothrops mucrosquamatus | reverse complement strand
TCTTCTTCTTCTTCTTCTTCTTCTTCTTCTTCTTCTTCTTCTTCTTCTTCTTCTTCTTCTTCTTCTTCTTCTTCTTCTTCTTCTTCTTCTTCTTCTTCTTCTTCTTCTTCTTCTTCTTCCTCCTCCTCCTCCTCCTCCTCCTCCGCCTTTCCAGTGGCTATTTACGTAATAGAGATTTGTGGGGTTTTTTTTTTAAAAGAAGAATATGCAGTCCTAACATGATAGTTTAGGGAGAAATATTCATCCACTGAATCTTGACTTTGCCTCTTAGGAACTGTCCAACAATTCAATGGTTTGTCTTTTCTGGTTATGAATTCGAAAGAGTTATACAAGGTTATACAAGTATACAGAATGGATAAAATATAAATGTATAACTGCTGTAGATCAGAAGCCTCTTTCTTTCTTTCTTTTTCTTTCTTTCTTTCTTTCTTTCTTTCTTTCTTTCTTTCTTTTTTTCTTTCTTTCTTTCTTTCTTTCTTCCTTCTTTCTTTCTTTCTTTCTTTCTTTCTTTTTCTCTTCCTCTTTCTTACTTTCTCCCTCCCTATCTTTTTTCCTTCTCTTTTGTTCTTTTCTTTTTTCTTTCTCCTTCCTCTTTTCTTTCTTTTTCTTTTTTCCTCTTCCTCTTTCTTGCTTTCTCCCTATTTTCTTTTTTCTTTCTTTCTCCTTCCTCCCTCTTTTTCTTTCTTTTTTTTTCTTTCTTTCTCTCTTTCTCTTTCTCTCTTCCTCTTTCTTGCTTTTTTCTCCTTCCCTTTTCTTTTTTCCTTCCTTCCTTCCTTCTTTTTCTTTTCTTTTTCTTTTTTCTTTCTTTCTTTCCTTCTTTCTTTTCTTTCTTTCTTTCTTTCTTTCCTTCCTTCCTTCCTTCCTTCCCTATTTATTTGTCCCTTTTTTCTTACTTTTCTTTTTATCTCTAAATGTTTTTACTTTGCCAAAAAGTAAAAATTATTTTTTAAAACCGAAAAGGTGATCCAGGCGTGCACTTTCAAAATTACCTGCCCATTTTCTCCCACCTGCCCTCCCTTCCCTGCAGGTATGGATGAGTTAATGGAAGTGTCTTTTTCACCGCTGGCTGCCACAGGGAAGCCTCTCTCCCGATGCGGCAAATGTCATCGTTTTATGAAATACATCCAGGTAAAAGAAAATCCTTAAGCCAACGTAAGGAAAGAGATCTGCGATGCGATATATTTTTTTATTTTAATGCAAAAAGGTGGAAGAATTAAAAAATACCTCTAATGGGGGAATGGATTGCGAAGGTGGCAGCCTTTGTAGAGCTGGCTAAAATTATTCATTTGATAAAGAGGGAGATATTTTTTTATAAAAGGTTAAATATCCTTTATGGACTTCTTTTTCTTTTTTTTTAAACTAAAAATGGAATAAAAATGAACTGGTCATTTCAGGACCCAATGGGAACCGGCTTCTCCAGAAGTTCTGAGGTTTGTCCTTGTTATTTTTTATTTTTAGGCCAAGCCGAGCCGTCTTCACTGCTCGCACTGCGACGAGACCTACAGCCTCCCCCAAAACGGGACAATCAAACTCTACAAAGAGTTGCGATGCCCCCTGGATGATTTTGAGCTGGTGCTGTGGTCCTCTGGTTCCAGGGGGAAGAGTTACCCACTCTGCCCTTATTGTTACAATAACCCTCCTTTTAGGGATATGAAGAAAGGTGAGGCTTAGTAGGAGATAGAAACTATACAGTCAACCTTGCCCAGGTGCACACGGATGGACTTCACCTCCCAGAATTTGGGGAGTGGACCTCCACACACCTTAAAGCACGGGTATCAAACTCACCGTGTCATGTGACGTGTTGCGATGTATCGCCACTTTTTTTGCATCGCCGGAGCTGGGGCGGGCGGGGCCTCCGCATGATGCAACCGGCCCGTGGGCCAGCAGTTTAACACCCCTGCCTTAAAGCATGCTGGCTGGGGAATTCTGGGAGTTGAAGTCCAACCCTCTTAAAGCATGTTGGTTGGGGAATTCTGAGAGTCGAGGACTTCCTGCACTTTGAAACCCAGCTTCTCTCTTTGTTTCTTCTCCCGCCTTCACCAGGAATGGGCTGCAACGAATGCACCCACCCCAGCTGCCAGCACTCGCTCAACCTGCTCGGCATCGGCCAGTGTGTGGAGTGCGAAAGCGGGGTGCTGGTGCTGGACCCCATCTCCGGGCCCAAGTGGAAAATGGCCTGCAACAAATGCAACGTGGTCGTGCATTTCTTCGAAAACGCCCACAAGGTGCGCGTGTCGGCCGAGACCTGCGAGGCCTGCGACGCCGCGCTGGTGGACGTGGATTTCAACAAGGCCAAGTCGCCCCTGCCCGGCGGGGAGACCCAGCACGCCGGCTGCGTCTTCTGCGACCCGGTTTTCCAGGACCTGGTGGAGCTGAAGCACGCGGCCATGAAGCACCCCATGCACCGGGGCGGGCAGGGGAAAAGGCAGGGCCGAGGGCGAGGGAAGGGCCGGCGGCTCGGGGGGAGGCAGCCCCCCAAGAAGCCGAAAGACAAGATGGCGGCCCTGGCGGCTTATTTTGTATGATCGCCGTGGCGCGGGAAGCGTTTCGTAATACAATCCCCGACGAAGCTGCTTTCCGTTCGTCTTCCTTGGTCTTATTTGATCCTAAATGGCCCTGATAACGTTACATAGTCGGGTAATGAAAGGTCTGCAAGCCAAAGAGCAGGGGTCTTCAAACCTGGACTTGTGGAATTCTGGGAGTTGAAGTCCACCAGTCATAAAAGGGCCAAGTTTAAAGATCCTCTACTCAAGAGGGTCCCAAGGACACCACAATTCCTAAATTTAGGGACCGTCTGCAGTTATGACGGTGAGGAAGAAGTAGGCAACTGCACCCAGTCCTCAGGTTTACGACCTTGGCACAGCCCTGGTTTTGTTTAGCGACAGCTTTGCTTAGCGGCTGAGTTGCCAGTTGCTAAACTGGAACTGTCAGATCAATGAAATCCAGCAGAAATTCCCCCCCCCCAATACGTTTCTGTGTGTGTGTGTGTAGAGAATTGTGCATTTTTTTTTAGAAAAAACGTTTGCAGGGGGTTTAGATTAGATAACCTTTATTGTCGTTTTTTTCCCCCTGTGGGCACAGTGGCACCCGTTTTTAAAAAAAGAAATTTAGTTGCTTCCTCTCCAAGTGTACACAAACATAACACACATTTAAAACATACTATATACAACATATACTTTATAGTAAGTATATAGTATGTTTTGGTGCACCGGTGCGGCTTTTCCTTGCTTTGAACAAGGCAAGGTCCTTGCCGGCTGGTCCCCCCCCTCTCCAAAGAGGAAAAGTTTTGCAAGGGGGGGGGGGTAGAGAATCATGCCCCCTTTTTTTGGTGGGTTTTTTGGGGGGACATTAAAAGACACCCCCAGGAAGCCCTCTGGTCTCCTCTGTAAAAGAAAAAGTTTTTGCATGGGGGGGTTAGAGAAACGTGCTTTTTTGGGGATGTTAAAAGACACCCCCAGGAAGCCCCCTCCCTGCTTCCTCCCCCTTCAGAAAAAAAAAACCTTTTGCATGGGCTTTTCCTTGCCTTGAAGCAGGGTTGTTCCCCCCCTCCAAAGAGGAAATATTTTGCAAGGGGGGGGGATAGAGAATCGTACCTCCCGAGGGGGGTTTGGCATTAAAGGACACCCCCAGGAAGCCCTCTGGCCTCCCCTCTAAAAAAAAAAAGATTTTTGCATGGGGGGGTTTTAAAGAAACGTGCTTTGCTGTGTATTTTTATTTTTATTTTTTTGCATTAAAAGGACACCCCCGGGAAGCCCCCTCGCTGCTTCCCCCCCCGTTCAGAAAAAAAAGAAAAAAAAAACTTTTGCACGGGCTTTTCCTTGCCTTGCCCCCCCCTCCAAAGAGGAAAAGTTTTGCATCGGGGGGGGGGGGAAGCCGGAGAAACGTGCCTTTGCCTTGCATTGGCGTTGCAAGCTGGGGGCGGGGGTGCCGCCCTCCCCTTCCCCTTTTTTCCCCCCCTCCCCATTCGGAAAGGAGGGGGGGGGGTTTGCAGGAAGCCAGCCGGGCTGGGTCCTTCCCCAAGCAGCCCAGCCTCGCGCGGCAGCCCCGGGGAGGCGGCCGTTGGAAGCCGCCGGGCACCGCCTCTCCTCCTCCCTCCTCCGGCCATGGCTCGCCCGGCGGAGCGCGCTTGGCTGGCCGCCTTCCTGCGCGATTGGCCCGGCCCGCTGGGCCCCGCCGAGCCCCCGCCGCCTTGGAGCGCTTCCACCGGGCCGCTCCGGGAGGACGAAGCGGCGGCCGAGCTGGCCGAGCGGGCTCGCGGCTTCCTGGGCAGGAGGTGAGGCCGGGCGCGCGTGGGGAGGGGGCCCCGGCTGGCTCCGGGAGCCTGGCGAAAGGGGGCGCGGGGGAGGCCACGGGCGCTCGCGGGGGGGAGGCGCCCCTCTATTGCTTTATGTATGTATTCCCCCCCCCCTCTCTCTCTCCACGCGGGGTTTTGCAACGCAACGAGGGCCGGGGAGCCCTCGGGATTTTGCATTGACTCGCGTGGGAGGATTCGCGGTTTCTCTCCTTCCTTCCTAACTAACTCTTTCTTTCTTTCCTTCCTCCCTGCCCCCTCTCTTTCCTTCCTTCCTTCCTTCCTCCCTCTTTCTTTCCTCCCTCCCTCTTTCTTTCTTTCTTTCCTTCCTTCCTCTTTCTTTCCTTCTTTCCTCCCTCCCTCCCTCCCTCCCTCTTTCCTTCCTTCCTTCCTTCCTTTTTCTTTCTTTCTTTCTTTCTTTCTTTCTTTCTTTCTTTCTTTCTTTCTTTCTTTCTTTCTTTCTTTCTTTCTTTCTTTCTTTCTTTCCTTCCTCCCTCCCTCCCTCCCTCCCTCCCTCTTTCTTTCTTTCTTTCTTTCTTTCTTTCTTTCTTTCTTTCTTTCTCTCTCTCTCTCTCTCTTTCTTTCTTTCTTTCTTTCTTTCTTTCTTTCTTTCTTTCTTCCTCTCTCTCTCTCTCTCTCTCTCCTTCCTTCCTTCTTTCTTTCTTTCTTTCTTTCCGGGGATTTTTTTTTCTTCCAGGTGGGTGGGCTGCTTTGGCTAAAAGAGGTGGAGGTGGCAACTGGGTGGGCCGGGGCAATCGGCCCCTGGGTTGGGAGTGTGGGGTATGGGATATGGGGGCCTGTTGTCCCCACACAGTTTTCTAAAGGCTGCATTTGCCTGGAACCGGTAGAAGAGGCTCTTTGTAGCTCAGGGTTGAACTGTGGGGTGCTGGGTGCTCTCTGAGCTGGGGGCTTTTCTTGCAGACCCAACTAGGGAACATCACCAGTGCTAGAAGGGAGGGGGGTTTGTGGAGAGGAGGAGGAGGAGGAGGAGGCGGCGAGCGACAATGACAACTGTGGGGTCCTTGGTCCTCTCTGAGCTGGGTGGTTTTCTTGCAGACATTTCATGACCCAACTAGGTAACATCATCAGTGCTTATAAGGAGTGGGGTTTGCAAAGAGGAGGAGGGGGGGAGGAGGACTGTGGGGTCTTTGGTGCTCTCTGAGTTTGGTGGTTTTCTTGCAGACTTTTCATGACCCAACTAGGTAACATCATCAGGGCTAGCTTTGCGTTGAATGCCTAA
>NW_015387770.1:130458-226660 GCF_001527695.2 Protobothrops mucrosquamatus | reverse complement strand
CCTAGGGAGGATTTTATTTGGGGTTTATCTTTTAACAATTTGACAGAGACACAACTTTAAAATTTGATTTAATTCGGTTTTATCGGGGGGGAATGTATTTATGTTTTGTTTTAAATATGTTGTGCGCCGCCCTGAGTCCCGCTGGGAGAAGGGCGGCATATAAATTAAATTTATTATTATTTATTATTATTATTATTATTATTAAAACGATGAGCCAGATAATTGTGATTCGCAAGGAAGTTACGTCTTCCCCACGCCAAAAGAGGCCGACGGGCTGCATCCGGTAGGAAATGTTGAAAGGAAACAGGAAGCGATTTGTTTCCAGTTGTGGGGCAGAATACGATTTATTTATTTATTTGTTTTGAGAAAGGGAGAATAACAGGAAATTCCAAGATTTAGCTCAGCACCGAAAATAAGCCCCTTGCATTGTCTAGGAAAGAGGCGAACCGTTTCAAGCTGGGATATGTAAGAAGGTTAGAAAGTGAATGTGATTGTTTGAAGCGGTCTGGGAGAAATTGCTGCAAATTGTGGTTGACAAGGCCTGTGGAGTTGACGTGGAGTTTGTAGGAGCTACAAGCCATAAATAAGCCATGTTTGCTCTCCGTTTATATAAATCCCACTCCTTGCTAACGCTGATTAGGTTACCTAGTTGGGTAATGAAACGTCTGCAAGGAAACCGCCAGGCTCAGAGAGCAGCGAGGACCCCCACAGTCCTCCTCCTCCTCTCCACAGCCCTCTCCCCCTTCTCACATGGATGGTGTTCCCTAGTTGGGTCATGAAATGTCTGCAAGCAAAGAGCCCTCCTTCTCCCCTTCCTCCTCCCTCTCCTCCTCCTCCTCGTCTCTGCAAGCCCACTCCCCTCTAGCACTGGTGATGTGACCTAGTTGGGTAATGAAATTTCTGCAAGAAAACAACCAAAATCAGAGCACCAAGGACCCCACAATTCTTCTCCTCCTCCTCCTCCTCCTCCTCCTCCTCCTCCTCTCTGCAAACTCAACTCCCTTCTAGCACTGATGATGTTCCCTACTTGGGTCATGAGACGTCTGCAAGAGAACCGACAAGCTCAGAGAACACCCAGGACCCCTCGTTTCAACCCTGAGCTCATCCCATCTTTTATTTTTTTTTCTTTTTGTCATTAGGGATGCACCCCCTCTTCTCGCCGCCTCCTTAATTCACGCCGCAGTCCTCGGGACTCTGCAAAGTGACCTCAGTGATTTTAAAAAACAGAAGACAGAACAGGGTGACACTGGCGATGGCGGAAGCTGTAAGTATTTGTCCTCCGGGTGGTTCTAAATGTAGCTCACGGTTTCTTACAAAAGGCCCCTTGTTTTGGCTCCAAGATGGCCTTTGTCTCTTTCTCCCTAATTAATTGAAAAACATCAAAAAGGGGTACATTGTGGTTTATACAGGTCGTCCTTGACTTATAGCAGCTCATTTAGTGACCGTTTGACATTACGACAGCACTGAAAAAAGTGGCTTATGACCATTTTTCACATGCATGACCGTGGCAGCATCCCCGTGGTCGCATGATATAATAATAATAATAATAGTAATAATAATAATAATAATAATAATAGTAATAATAATAATAGTAATAATAATAATAATAAAGTTGAAAGGGACCTTGGAGGTCATCTAGTCCAACCCCCTGCTCAGGCTGGAAACCGAACTTATATTTGAATGCTTGACAACTGACTCCCATTTATGACGCTTGCTGTGTTCTGGGGACCAGCAAAGTCAGTGGGGAAGGCAGATTCGCTTAACGACTACGGCAAGGAAGGTCGTAAAACGGGGCAAAAGTCACTTAGCCATGTAAATTTTCAGCTCTGCTGTGGCCGTAAGAAGAGGACCATCTTGTAAAGATAACCAGGTGGGGCCCTGAAGGTTTCCAAAGAACGTGTCTCAGTGAAATCCTTTTTAATTCAACCGCAGGGTTGGAAGCTGCCCCTTTGCAGTGCCGCTTCTTTAACAAACTCTTGGATATTTGCGGCGAGTGGCAGAAAGAGCTTCCGCCCTTGAAGCCAGCTAAGCGCTACCTTCAGATTTCGATCCACGCCACTCGCAACACTCGACGGAAGATGGAAGATAGGCACGTTTCCCTTCCGGAGTTTAACCAGCTCTTTGGCCTGGAGGTGAGTTTCTGGAAGCTAGAGAGGATACACGGATAGAAATGCCCCTCCATGATCCCGCAAATGTATTTTGGATTTGCAGCTTCTGACTTTTTGTGTCCTCCATGCTCTCTCTGAGCTGGGTTGTTTTCTTACAGACGTTTCATTGTCCAACTAGGTAACATCATCAGTACACTGAGGGTGGTTTGGTAATGAAACCTCTGCAGGAAAAGCTCAGAGAGCACCAAGGACCTCACAGTCCTTCCTTCCTTCTTCCTTCCCTCCCTTTTCCTCCTCTTCTTTCCACAAACTTCACTCCCTGCTAGCACTGATGATGTTAGCTAGTTGGGTCATGAAACATCTGCAAGAAAATAACCAAGCTCAGAGAGCATTAAGTACCCTACAGTCGTCGTCGTCGTCATCCTCCTCCTCCTCCTCCTCCTCCTCCTTGTCCTCCTCTTTCCACAAATTTCACTCCCTTCTAGCACTGATGATGTTACCTAGTTGGGTCATGAAACATCTGCAAGAAAATAACCAAGCTCAGAGAGCACCAAGGATTCCACAGTCGTCGTCGTCCTCCTCCTCCTCCTCCTCTTCCTCCTCCTCCTCGCAATCCCCACTCTCTTCTAGCACTGAATTACAGATCTTCTCTTCCATCCCCACTTCTCTCCTTCCTTATCCTTGCCCCAGTTAACCACCTCTGATGGGCTTTGCTGTTGGAAAACATCTGGGTGGGGCTGAGACACACCTTTCATTTCTCTCCAAAAGAAGCTACTTCTTTTAAGCTTTTGGACCAACCAGGCTGCTTTGTGTTTGTCTTCTCTCTTGACTCCTCCTGGCCACTGAAAGGACGGCGTCGATCGGGCCTACTTTGCTGTCTACGATGGGCACGGAGGGATCGAGGCCGCCAATTATGCCGCCACCCATTTGCACGTCAACCTGGCCCATCACAAGAAGCTCCTGGACAGCCCAGCAGAAGCCCTGAGAGATTCCTTCCAGAAGACGGACGAGATGTTCCTCTCAAGAGCCAGGAGGGAGGTGAGTGTGTGTGTGTGGGGGAAGGGACGAAGGGTTCGTTGCCGAAAGAGGACGTGTAAAAGTTAGGGGACGAGTTTGGAGAAAGGTTGTAAATCGTTTAGTGACTGTTCAAAGTTACAACAAAGCCAGCTGGGTGACTTTTGGGCAATCACCAGGAGACTGGGAGTTCTAGTCCCGCCTTAGATATGAAAACCAGCTGGGTGACATTGGGCCAATCACCAGGAGACTGGGAGTTCTAGTCCCGCCTTAGGTATGAAAAGCAGCTGGGTGACATTGGGCCAATCACCAGGAGACTGGGAGTTCTAGTCCCACTTTAGGCATGAAAAGCAGCTGGGTGACTTTTGGGCAATGACCAGGAGACTGGGAGTTCTAGTCCCGCTTTAGGTAGGAGAACCAGGTGGGTGACTTTTGGGCAAGCACCAGGAGACTGGGAGTTCTAGTCCCGCCTTAGGTATAAAAACCAGCTGGGTGACTTTTGGGCCAATCACCAGGAGACTGGGAGTTCTAGACCCGGGTTAGGTATGAGAACCAACTGGGTGACTTTGGGCCAGTCCCTCTCTCTCAGTCCAACCCACCTCACAGCGTTGTTGTGGGGAAAATAGGAGGAGGACAGTGTTGGATATGTTTACCGCTTTGAGATATTTGTAAAAATAATCGAGGCGGGGATACAAATAAACTGCCTTGCTTGACCACAAAAATTCTAGTCTGAAATTTTCGTAAGTTGAGGACTATTTAAGGACTATTTCTAATGGATTAGAAAACAGTTGGCTGTCGTTAGCCTCAATCTTGTGTCTGCCGTCGCAAGAAAAAGACCAGGCTTCAGGAACTGATGTAAATGTTTTCCTTTATTAATGGATTCGGAGTGTGCTTTGCGTGTTTTATACACCAGCCTAATGGCAGATGCGGTTTTGCCCATGCAGGAAATACGATTTTTTGTCACAGTTTCGCTATTAGCCATCACAGGTCTGTGATTATTCAGCTGGAACAGAACTCACCCGAGTAACAAAGACCTCTTTGTTTTCTTAAATTAAAAAAAAACAACCTTGGTTTTTGTACCAGTTCCCGCGTGGTTAGCACAGTTTTAAAACCGGAAGCTTAGGAGGGAAATTGTCGTACATAAAACGGGCCTTGTGCAGAGGCTGAAATGAAACCCCCAGGAAAAAAAACCACATGTTTTTCTCATAAATATGCGTGGCGTTGCAGTCTTCGTTATAAAAATTGAAGAAAAAGAGGTACCTGCAGGCAATTCTGAGTGACAGTTACTATTTAATCCAGGGGTCTTCCAACTTGGCCCTTTGATGACTTGTGGACTTCGACTCCCAGAATTCCTCAGCCAGCGTGCTTGTCAGAAAGTCGCAAAAGAGGAACCACAGGACACACTGCCACCCTTATAAATAGGAGGCCATTGCCAAATGTCTGAATTTCGATCCTCTAATGATGGGGAAGCTGTAACCGTCATTAAATGTGAAAAAAGCAAAAAACAAAAGCATGTGTCAAAGCAAAGAGTTATTGGAAAAAAACACGTGCCTGGCTAGAAAAGATGTTGGGAGAATATGTAGATTTTAAACCCGGCCTTTTTTTTTTATTAGGCATAATGCCAGAAAAAACTGATAAACAAAACATATATTTGATTCTACATGTTACAACAGCGGCAAGAATTATATTCGCGCAGTATTGCAAAAAGAAAGAAACACCATTAGATGAAGAAATAATTAAAAAAATACTAGAATGCGCGGAGATGGATGGACTGACTCTGAGGCTGAAAGAAAAAGAAGAAACGAAATAGTATCAAACTTGGGACTTATTTTATCAATGGCTAGAGGAAAGAATAAAGGATTACGAATTAAATATGTATTAGCGAATGTAAACTCAGACAGCACGTTGGTTGAACAAATACTATTGAATGTATGAAAAAAAAATCTTTTAAAAAAATAAATGTGAAAAAAGGTCATGTCCCTTTTTTCAGTACCGCCGTAACAACGCACAGTCACTAAATGAACTTTTATAAGTCAAGAACCAGCTGTATCCTTTAGCAGAATACTAATAGAAGACCTGTCTTTGCTGTGTGGTTAACCAACAAGTGTGACTTTTTCTCTTGTGTTGTATTTCAGCCTTTGGGGGGGAGGAAATAACTTTTCATGCTTTTTCAAAACATGTCTACAGAAGCTGCGGAGTGGCACGACGGGTGTGTCTTGTTTCCTTGTGGACGAGAAACTACATATAGCCTGGCTGGGGGACTCGCAAGTGATGCTGGTCCAACAAGGAAAAGTTATAACTCTGATGGAACCTCACAAACCAGAACGAGAGGTAACTTGCCCTGTAGTTGTTCACAATTTATGTTTATTTTGGCTCACCTTGGTATAAAAACAATGATTGACCTACTTTGGAAGATCCTCCATTGTCCCAAAAGCTGATTTCTTTCCCTAACGTTGATTTATTTTTTTAATTGAGGAATAACACTTGGAAGGACCTTGTGTGTGTTTCCTTGCCTTTACAGGACGAGCGACAACGCATAGAAGATTTAGGGGGTTGCATAACATACATGGACTGTTGGCGTGTTAATGGCACTCTGGCTGTTTCCAGAGCTATTGGTAAGCGTGTTTTCTAAAGCTAGTTGGACAATATGCATAGGTGATCCTCAACCAAAATTGAGCTCAAATCTATTCTATTCTATTCTATTCTATTCTATTCTATTCTATTCTATTCTATTCTATTCTATTTCCATTCCATATTCTATTCTATTCTATTCTATTCTATTCTATTCTTCCATTCCATCTCTATTCTATTCTATTCTATTCTATTCTATTCTATTCTATTCTATTTCCATTCCATATTCTATTCTATTTCTATTCTATTCTATTCTATTCTATTCTATTCTATTCTATTTCCATTTCATATTCTATTCTATTCTATTCTATTCTATTCTATTCTATTCTATTCTATTCTATATTCTATATTCTATATTCTATATTCTATATTCTATATTCTATTTCCATTCTATTCCCATTCTATTCCCATTCTATTCCTATTCTATTCTTTCTCTATTCTATTCTTTCTCTATTCTACTCTACTCTGCTCTAGTCTATTTCCATTCCATATTCTATTCATTCTATTCTATTCTATTCTATTCTATTCTATTCTATTCTATTCTATTCTATTCTATTCTATTCTATTCTATCCCATCCCATCCCATCCCATCCCATCCCATCCCATCTCCATTCCATTCACCAGGCTGCCTCTTTTTCATATTCACAGAAACAGTGGCATCTCACAAAACTTTGGCTGCCACTGAGATGCTCCCATTAAAAATTGTTCCGTGCGGTGCATTGCCATAGTAACTCAAACCTGACAGTGCCCATTAAAGAATAAAGTTCGTGCTGTTCGCTCCCAAAGCATCTGCAGTGATATTTTTAATATTTTCAATAGACGCCCAGAAGTGCGCGTTAATATTCAAGGCAACTGGTTCCTCCTGCTCGCTCAGATTATTAGGTGTGCAAATAGCTCTTGATATACGACTTAGCAACACAACTATTCAGTGAGTTTTGCCCCATTTTATGACCTTTCCTGCCACAGTCAACGAGTACCACTGCTGTTCTTCAATTAGCAACACAGTCGTTAAGCGAATACGGCTTCCCTCATTGACTTTGCTTCCCAGAAGGTCGCAAAAGGGGATCGCGTGACCCCAGAGCACAGCATCTGTCCTAAGTACGAGTCAGTTGCCAAGCGTCTGAATTTTGATCACGTGACCACGGGGATGCTACAGTGAAACACAGTCATACGTCACTTTTTTCAGTACTGTTGTCACTTCGAACGGTCACTAAACGAATGGAGAACTGTCTGTGTTTATCTCCAGTTTCTCGGTTTTTGTTTTTTTTTTACAGGGGATCTCTTGCAAAAGCCTTACGTCTCCGGCTGCGCGGATGGTGCATCCTTTGAGCTGACGGGGACGGAAGATTACGTCCTCCTTGCCTGCGATGGGTTCTTCGATGCCATCCAGCCGGTCGAGGTGGTGGACCACGTCTTGGAGCACTTAACGCGAAACCACGGAGATGGCCTTCAGACGGCGGAGAAGCTGGTGGCCGCGGCCAAAGAAAGCGGCTCCACCGACAACATCACCGTCCTGGTGCTGTTCCTCCGTGAGCCCAAGGACATCGTCGCCGACTGTCTCAGAGACCCCAAACCCTGCCCGGTGGAGGATGGCAAACAGGGCTCCCCGTTCAGCTTCTTCAGCTCCGGCACCAACCACTGAAAGGGCGTCAACTCCAAAAGCAACATCTGCAACGCGGCCGAAGTCCAGATCTTCTAGAGGGTCAGCAATTTTTTTAAGGTTAGCTCTTCCACGTTGGAAAAAAAAACCAAAGATGGCGCCTGGAATGAAGGCCTGGATTTGACCTTGAAGAGAAAACCCATCCAGCGTGTCCCTTAACCCATGGGTGGTATAACATCAGACTCTACAGCTGGAGAAAGGGTAGGGCAGAAGCTCCAAGCTTCTCTTGGAGGCATCGTCAGGAAGAGAAAGGGTAGACTTAATTTTCTGGCTGACTTGGTTTTCCGCGGTCAAGGGATGGGGCTTGAACAGAGAAGGTGTCAGTCAGGCTGAAATAATAATATAGCTCAAGCTTATCGTAAAAACATAGGGCGGGGGGTTGAAGGCCTTGCTTCTTGAGAAGTTCCAATGTGTGTTCACCTCTTTTGGTGTAGGGTTTCCTGCTTGAGCAGGGGTGCTGGACTAGAACAGGGGTCTTCCAACTTGGCCCTTTTATGACTTGTGGACTTCAACTCCCAGAATTCCTCAGCCAGGAATTCTGGGAGTTGAAGTCCACAAGTCATAAAAGGGCCAAGTTGGAAGACCCCTGGAGTAGAAGATCTCCAAGGGCCCAGCTCTTGTGATTCTGTTGTTTTAATTGAGGAAGCACCATTGGAAATTACTTAAATCGCGTTCGGCTGAAAGGGGGCTGCGTTGGGGGGGGGGTGTCTTTTGGAAATTAACCGTTGAAGAAGCTATGGCTTATTTCCGCAGAGAAATTCAGTATTAAGTTCAGGATTGGGGTGTCAACCGTCTTGTTCTGTTGGTGCTTTTGTATACCAAAGAAAATATTAGCCAAGAATGTCAGCGATGAGATTTTAGAAAATGGAAGTGTAAGGAAGTGATAAGAATCTACTGCTCCCCTTCCCGATCCCCAATTATTTAATATATCAAACCTGCTTCAAACTCATATATGGTCATAACAGTATCCATAAGCTAAGCTGAGATAACCTAAGTTGCCGTTTAAATTGCCAAACATGGGTGTTTTTTTTCGTGTGTCATTGTCATCTGTATCATTTTTTAAAAAATTTTAACTTTTATTATTTCCCTACTGGTCTGTATCTTCAGCTTTTTTTAAAAAAAATTCTCCCAGAGGGCTTATTTCAGGGGTCTTCAAACGTGGCCGTTTTATGACTTGTGGACTTCAACTCCCAGAATTCCTCAGCCAGGCACGCGTGCCTGGCTGAGGAATTCTGGGAGTTGAAGTCCACAAGTCATAAAACGGCCACGTTTGAAGACCCCTGGTTTATTTGAATCACTTTTTTAGATGTGCATGTTTACTATTATTTTATCACTGGCATTTTCAAACAGGCAGCTGTCAGATGTCATTGGCCTGCTGACGAAGGAGTAGGAGAAAGGTAGTCCTTGACTTACGACCACAATTCAGCCCAAACTTTCTGTCGCTAAGCGAGACATTTGTGAACCTTCCTTTCCACAGTTATTAAGTGAATCACTGCAGCTGTTAAATTAGGAACACGGTCGCTAAATGAAACTGGCTAGCCCACTGACTTTGCCTGCCAGAAGGTCACAAAATGGGATCACACGATCCCAGAAAATTGCAACCGTCATAAATATGAGTCAGTTGTCAAACATCTGAATTTTGATCACATTATCTTGGGAATGCTGCAACGGTCCTAAGTGTGAAAAACGGTCATAAGTCCCATTTTTCAGGGCCGTTGTAACTTCAAACGGTCACTAAACAAAGTGTTGTAAGTCAAGGACTATTTGTATTCTGTTTTACCCTTGTAGGAGTTTATTTCAGACGTTTAAAAAGCTGCTCAACCCCTCAAGGCTTTTTTTAAAGGTATGTCCAGATCTCTATAATTCAGGAACACTTTCCCTGATAAACGATGACTGGAAACGACTGGAACTTTTCCAAAAACAGAAGAGGCTTTGAATTAAATGAAACAATCTGCTGTTGCTTTTAGCCGGGCGCTGTTACAAGAAAGCACGTTTTTTTGAGGCTTAAACTAGAAGCGGTGCTGATAGGTTTAAACTTGAATCTGATGATAAAGAAAAGGAAAAAAAAAAACCTCAGTTATGAAGAGCAGCAGGACAGAATCTTTCAAAATCTGTTGCTCTTCTCTGCTTTATAATTTCCTTTTCCTTATTACTCTGCCGTGAAGTTGCTGGTAAACTTAGCTAGAATTTTTCTCTCTATATAGCATCCAGCTAGTTGTGAATGCTCCAACAATCGAAGTTTTTAAGAAGAGACTGGATAACCATTTGTCTGAAATGGTATAGAGTTTCCTGTCTGATCAGGGGGTTGGACTAGACGACCTTCAAGGTCCCTCCTAGCTATTCTATTCTATTCTATTCTATTCTATTCTATTCTATTCTATTCTATTTTTCTATTCCATTCCATTCCATTCCATATTCTATTCTATTCTATATTTCTATTCCATTCCATTCCATATTCTATTCTATTCTATTCTATTCTATTCTATTATGCCTCTGTGTGAGAAATTGTGCGTTGTGCGGATCAGGCCACTGTCTAGAAAAGTTGATCTGTATGGGAAGTCAAAATATTGACTTCAAAGTGAAGTCTTTTAGTTGTACTTGATGAGCAACTAGCTTAACAAAAGCCCTGAATTTTCCTAGAGTGGTTTGGGAAACATGCCACGGTTATATCAAAAGTAGTCAGAAGCTGAAGTGGTGACTCACTATTTTTTTTTCAAGGAGGAGAAAAATGAATTACAGTATTCATAATATCTTAAAATATGTCCCAGGCTGAATAGGCCTTAATAAAAGTAGAGAATAAGTCAATAAAGATATATTCTTCACCAGTTTGCAAGTAACCTGGGAAGCTCAATCCAGGTTAAAGACTGATAAGCCATGTTTAGACAGTGCATTTTCTTCATGAAATGGTCCTGCAGTCTTCCTAACTGCCTTTTTTCTTTCAAGGAGCAGGTCTCGTTCATCTGTGTTCGGTTTTTAAACCACTGTCCTTCTCATTGCATCCGAAGTTGGTTCAGACTGTGGTTTGTTAACAAGCTAGGATCCTAGAGCAAGAGAATGGCGTGGAGAGTCCACTCAATCAGTACTTCTCAACCTTAGTCCCTTTAGGTTGTGTGGACATCAACCCCCAGAATTAGTGCAGTGGACAAAGGTCAGTATCTCTCCTTCCTCCAGTCTAGCTGAGATTTGGGGTTATAACGTGGGCACAGTTGGTTTGTTAGTGTCTGTTAGTGAAACAAAACTTCCTTAGTTAAAGGCAGACCCAACCTGGAAGTAAGGAGAAACTTCCTAACAGAACGATTAACCAGTGGTACAGCTTGCGTCCTGGAGCTTTGGGTGCTCCATCGCTGGAGGTTTTCAAGAAAAGACTGTCCAGGATGATATAAGATCTCCTGCCCATGGGCCGAGGGTTGGACTAGAAGACCTCTAAGGTCCCTCCCAGCCCTGTGAGCCTACGATTCTCCAGAAACACCCTGATTGAAATCTGCACTTCAGAGCAGAATGGTTTTTATCATTAAGCTCTTCCCCTTGAAAAAATAAAACCAGAATCCATTTTTCCCTCCGCCGTGATTTTCCCAGCAGGGAGGACCTCCGTGGCAGAGGTCCCCAACCTTTTGGGCACCAGGGACCGGTTCCGTGGAGAAAGGACCAGGGGGTTGGGGACCCCTGCTCTATAGGACTGGGATTTTTTAAAAAAAAAAAATAAATAAATTCAGAAGGATCCTTCCAGGGCCACTGAAACCAAATGACAAGCTACAATCTGTGTGTCTGAACCCCTTTCCTTTTAGACTTAGACGTTTCCCTGTGGTGGAGGGGGAAAAAAAAATTAGCCATGCCCATTGTTTCTTGAACCTACAAGAAACTACAGAATGGACCAGAAACCTCGTAATACAAGGAGAAAAGGTTGCACTTGTGTTTCCCTGCTCAGTAATCAGCTTGACATGCAGCATTTTGCATAACTGTGCAAGCCCCATTTTTAGAAACAAGGGGAGGGGTGGTGGTGGCAATTTTAAGCAAATCCACCCTCCGACAGTGCTAAGGGAGGGCGAGGGAGCAACGAGAAAGCGTTTAGGAATTTTTTTAGTGCCTGGAGGAAGAAAGGCAGGGAAAGCTGCAGAATGCCTGCAAGAAAACAACCAAAATCAGAGAGCACCAAGGATCCCAGAGTCCTTCCTTCCTTCCTTCCTGTTCTGGAGGGCAAAGTTCTGGAAGGTGGCTAGCAGACACACACATACAGAGAGAGAGTCCTGATCTCTTTCTGTACTAGTACTTCCAAGATCACGTGAAGTATTAGTACCGCTTTACAAAGCCTTAGTAAGACCACACCGAGAATACTGCAACCAGTTTGGCTCACCATAGTATGGAAAAGATGTGGAGACTCTGGGAAAGAGTGCAGAGAAGAACGACAAAGATGATAAAGGAATTGGAGGCTAAATCGTGAAGAACGGACGGTGGCAGGAACTGGGTATGTTTAGTCTACCGAAAAGAAGGACTAGGGGTGACACGATAGCAGTGTTCCAATATTTGAGGGGCTGCCACAAAGAAGAGAGGGTTAACTTGAAGGCCGGACGAGAAGCAATGGATGGAAACTAATGAAGGAGAGAAGCAACCTAGAATTAAAGAGAAACTTCCTAACAGCGAGAACAACTAAATCAGTGGAACGACTCGCCTCCAGAAGTTGTGTGTGTTTCAACACTGGAGGTTTTAAAGAAGAGATTGGACAACCGTTCGTCTGAAATGGTCGAGGATCTCCTGCTTGAGCAGAGGGCTGGACTACAAGACCTCAAAAGGTCCTTGCCAAGTCTTGTTATTCTCTAAAGAGTAAAAGAAAGGATCCGGATTGATTTGGGGTGGGGTGCTTAGTTGCTGGATTTTCCCGGCATCGTTTCTCCTCCTTGGCAGGTAACCGTCTGCCTTGTACACCTGCTGCTATAGTGAAACGTTCCCCAGGTTGCTGGGAACTTGACAGACCTTGGACAGGATGAATGGCTCGATTGTTTGAGCAGAAACTGGCAGCTGGGAGGGTTAATTACGGCATCAGGTTTAATAATTGACACTTGATAGATCTCAAAAGTGGGACAGCCTGTTCTGTCTTCTCCTTTTTTAATGCGCCGCCAGAGCGATTGGAGTCTTTTATTATAACAGATTCACAGAAGAGCCTCGGAAGGAACGGACTTTGGCCTTGAGTTGGTCTTCTGAAGCTCGTGCTTTCAATTCATTAGAACAATGTTGGTTTTCCGTCCTGCAAGCCCAGTGAGATGACGGGCGAGTCATCTCCAGAGATGATGAGGAGAGAAAAGTAGAAAGGACGTTTTTGAGAACCGCAGCCTTGTTGCGTCCCACCGAGCACGTTACATAATGATAATATTTAGGAAACGTATATTAAACTTCCTGCTTTGGAAAGACAGAAGTACATAAGCTAGCACGGCAGGGCTCGGCACCCACCTTCTGTGCCAACAAAACCCATCATTCTGCGCCTCAAAAGATGGATAACCTTGCCTTTTAGAAACTGCCCTGTGGGTGGGAAAAGAAGCAACGGATGGAAACTGATCCAGGAGAGAAGCAACCTAGAACGAAGGAGAAACTTCCTGACAGTTAGAACAATTCATCAGTGGAACAACCTGCCTCCAGAAGTGGTGAATGCTCCAACACTGGACGTTTTTAAGAAGAGACTGGACAGCCATTTGTCTGAAATGGTATAGGGTCTCCTGTTAGAGCACGGAGTTGGACTAGAAGACCTCCAAGGTCCCTTCCAACTATGTTATTCTGTTATTTAATTAATGATGGACTGGCATTGAAGGGAAGCAATATGTCTTAAGCAAGGGCTATTTTGTCATATGCCTTTTTTTCAAATGCATGTCTTTTCGACGCCAAGGACTAGAAACTTGCTTTTTTTTTTTTTAACAAAGAATAACAGACCAGATTTCTCAGGAGATACATAAATCGATCAATTCACACTATGTTTCCATAACTGCAAGAGGACAAAAAGGCAAGCGAGACGGATCTGTCTTCTGAAAGTCACCAGAAAAATCAAGCTCAGCGTGGGGACTTGACTTTAAATGCAGGTAGTTCTCGACTTAACGAAATTTCGAGCCCAAAATTTCTGTTGATGAAGCGAGACGTTTGTTAAGCGAGTTTTGCCCCATTTTACGACCTTTTTTTGCCACAGTCGTTAAGGAGATCACGGCGGTTGATAAGCTAGTCACACCCATAGACTTTGCTCGTCAGAAGATTGCAAAAGTTGATCCCGTGATCCTGGGTCACCTGCAATCGTCGTAAATCTGAGCCAGTTGCCAAGCGTCTGAATTTTGATCACATGACCCTGGGGATGCTGCAATGGTCATAAGTGTGAAAAAGTCATAAGTTGCTTTTTTTTTTAGTGCCGTTGTAACTCAGAATGGCCACTAAACAAACCTGGAAGTCAAAGATTACCTGCATAAAGGTGCCTAGATCCTTTGTTTATGACCATCGATGTTTTCTGCCTTTGAGTCAAACCAGAGACCAACCAATAGCTGTGATTAATCACATCTTTGCATCAAGCCATTTATATCCAGCATTTGGCATATATTATATAACTCCAGAAGTACAGGCAGTCATGTTCTATTTCTGTAACCACGTCTACTGATTTTTTATTTTTTTTATTTTTATTTTTAAAAAACAAACTTGTCAGTATTAACCACTTTGAGCATTTAAAAAAAGGAAAAAAAAACACCCTATAGCTTTTATCACGGCCACGAATTAAAAACCTTCTCCGTCTCTTCCGTGGTTCAGTTTGATCTTGAAAGGAATAGCACAAGTTGCGATGCTTTTCGCTAAGGGCACGTTTTAACATTTAAAACCAATTGTTTTATTTATTTTAGAGACGGTTCTCGTATCAACAATCTGGAATAGAGCGAGATTTTTTTAGAGACGGTGAGGTCTGGAATTTTGGCCAGCTAATTTGAGGAGTTTTCATTTTGCAGGAAAAAAAGATTTGTGCATTAACTGTAGCTTGGATTTGAATAATATGCTTTATACAGCTGTTGTCATATTGTACGTATGTATGGCCCTTTCCCTTCCCTTCCTTTCCTTCTACCTCCCTCCCTCCCTTCCTCCATCTCTTCCTCTTTCTATCTATCTTCCTCTCTCTCTCTCTTCCTCTTTTTCTCTCTCTTTTTTTCTAGTGTGGCTCATATACATCCTGCAATATTTATGCTGAAATTGAGTGCATTTGCTTGAAAAGGTGTGGGTTCATATTTTCTTCTCAGTATTTACAGAGGGCCTCACATCCCTTTTTGTGTAAGTGGTGGGGGGTCAGACCCCCTGCCTGTTGCTAAGTATTAATAAAGAACCACAAATTTCATTTGAAGCTTTCTTCACTTTGTTGATGGAGACAGAGGCTGCAAAATCTGAAGAGTGTTTTCCCCCCAAGGCCGCTGCAAGGTTTAAAATTCAGGGCTAAGCCCTGCATGCTCGTGTGTGTTTGTGTGTGTTTTTCTGTGTGTTGAGTTTCCCTCTCCTCCGGTTGTCACTTCAGCAAGCCTGCCTTCTCGACAAATTGTCAAAACATTTCACCCCAACAAAAGAAACAACGACGTGTTTAATACCCTGGGCTTGTTTGCCTGCAGCTGGATTCCTTGGGCAGCTAGATTCAGCTCCATTGTCTTACAGTGCCACAATCACACACACACACACACACAAACCCTTTTCCAGTAAAAGCATATGAGAAGGCATAAAATCCTTGCACTTAAGTCTGAGGAGGCCAGACTTAAATTTGCAACACAAATTTACGTGTGAGTAACTCTGCTCTTGACTCGGAAGGACCAGTGGTAATTTATTCTTCCATTACCTGAAGCTGCTATGTTGCAAATAGCTCATATTGAAACTGTGTGTATGTGTGAGAGAGAGAGAAAGGAGAGAGAGATGGGAAGAGAGAGAGAGAGAGGAAGAGATAGAGAGAGAAAGAAGACAGGAAGAAACAAAGAGACAAGACAGAGAGGAAGAGAGAGGAAGAGATGGAGAGAGAAAGAAGACAGGAAGAGACAAAGAGGAAGAGACGGAGAGAGAAAAGACAGGAAGAGATGAAAAGGGGAGAGGGGAAGAGATGGAGAAAGGAAGAGAGGGAGAGATGGAGAGAGACAAGACAGGAAGAGATGAAGAAGGGAGGAAGAGATGGAGAGAAAGAAGACAGGAAGAGACAAAGAAGACGGATGAAGAGGAGAGGAAGAGATGGAGAGAAGACGAAGAGACACAAGACAGGAAGAGGGGAGAGAGGACGAGATGGAGAGAAAAGACGAGATGAGGGAAGAGGAAGAGATGGAGAGACAAGACAGGAAGAGGAAGAGGGGAGAGGAAGAGATGGAGAAAGGAAGAGGGAGAGACGGAGAGAGACAAGGCAGAGATGAAGAAGGGAGAGAGAAGACAGGAAGAGGTGAAGAGAGGGAAAAGAGGAAGAGACAGATGAGAGGAAGAGATCGAGAGAGAAAGAAGACAGGAAGAGACAAAGAGACAAGACACTAAATAAACTGTTGTAAGTTGAGGATTACCTATATTTACTCAGATTTATTTTCTAGGGTTCATTGTAGAGACCCACTGTGACATGAGTTTTAACCACCATGGCTAGAAAGAGGGGCATTTTTCAGTTAAGTTGAAAAGATGCTGCTTTGACGTTTCTTCCAGACTTGCAGATAAACTGTAAAATATCAAGGAAAATCAGGCATCGAAAGCTTTTTGTTAAATTTGGGCAGTGGGTTTTGTAAAAAGACCTTGGTTATTTTCTTGCAGACATTTCACCACCCAAGTAGGTAACATCATCCGTGCTAACAGGGAATGGGGGTTTTTGCCCTCCGCTAATTTATTCCTATTCTGAGCATCTTTTAGAACGGGGCTAGTTTTTAGGATTCAGATTTAAACCAAGAAAAGATGGGGGAAATCTTTTTTTTTTTTAAAAAAAACAGAAATCTTAAACTTGCCATTCGGGTCAGAACGTAACCCAAGGGCGGAACCATTTTAACCGCATCCCACATTTAATCGTGGCCCGTGCGTCGAACTCCATTCACACCTAACGGGGTTTTACACGTGCTTTAATAACACACAAAGTCATCGGCCATCTGTTCTTCCCCCTCCTTGTGAAAAACCGATTATGTAAAAGGAGGAGAGGAAAAAATATTTTTGTTGCAAATCAACGTTGTCATCTGCGATTTGGCTGGTGTTCCTGAGCAATTTTATGTTATTTTATGTTTTTTTTTTTCACACGGAGAACATGGGAGAAGAAACGGTCTCACCGTGTTCTTCCATGCGGCGCGTGAAGCTGTCATAAAGAAACAGGTGTTTGGCCCGTTGCGGGCGTTTAAATCCGTCTAGATTTTAAAGATTGGAGTGTTATCGCTCGCTTTGGATGGCCGTGTAATGAAAGAGTCGGGGAGCAATGAGTCTCCTGTCTGGAAGAATCTGGAAGAAGCAAAAGGAGTTACAGATCCTAGGTCAAAATCTCTGGAAATGGGGCGCTGAGTGCCCCAAAATTAGCAAGTCAAGAAGAACTAAATGTGGGGGTTTTTTTGCGCCCTAAACTGCCTTACTTTACATTTTATAGAAAGAGACTTTAAAGACAAACCTGTGAAATAGTGATTCCTAGTATATAAGATTTGGAATAGGTTCATATATGTCTTGAATTGGAGTTGTCCAAAAGGTGCTTTTTCAAGAGGTAACTAGACTTTCTTGTTTTTCTTTGAAGACGTTTTGCTTCTTATCCAAGAAGCTTCTTCCGCGCTGACTGGATGGTGGGGAAGGGAAGGATTTATACTCCTTGCAGAGAGCTGGTCATTTGCATCCTTTTAGAGGGTCCTTGAGGCCACTTGGAGGTTTACCTGTGTCCTGAGTAGTCCAAATGTGTATGGAACCTCCAGGTGGCCTCAAGGACTCTCTAAAAGAAGGCAGATGACCAGCTCTCTGCAAGGAGTATAAATCCTTCCACTCCCCACCATTCAGTCAGAGCTGAAGAAGCTTCTTGGATGAGAAGCGAAACGTCTTCAAAGAAAAATAAGAAAGTCCAGTTGCCTCCTGAAAAAAAATATGCACCTTTGGGACAACCCTGACCTGGAGGACTTGAGAATCTCCATGGACATTGACCAGTTGCTTAATAAGTTCAAATTTATGACCAATCTCTCCCACTCTGACCAGCAGCGAGGGGCATGAACTCCACTGTGGTAGTGACGGGTACGTTGTTTGGAAACCTCGAAAGACAGGTTGGAGAACATCCACGTGATTGCTTAGAGTTGGCACTGACCTGAGGGCACCCAGTCAGCCAGTGTGAAGACCAAGTCCCCTTGAGAAGTCCATAATGCTGAGAGAGATGGAAGGGAAGAAGAGGGTGACCAAGAACAAGATGAACGGACTCAGTTGTGGTAATGGGCGACGAGTACATGATTTGAAAGAGACTTGAAAGACCAGGTTGGAGAAAATCGGTGTGGTGGCTTAAGAGCGGACGTTGACTTGAGGGCATGAACCACTCCATCAGTAGAAAGACTCAGCTCTCTTGAGACGTCCATTATACTGGGCATTTGTGGGAAGAAGGAGAAGAGGACAATCGGGGATAAGATGGATGGACTCATGTACAAGAACGATGAGGGCACCATTGGAAGAGCTGAAGGACCAGGTTGGAGATAGCTCATCATGGAGAAAATCTTATTTATGTGGTCCCTAGGAGTCAAAAACAATTTTATGGGACATAATCAAGCCATCCCTCTCCCAGCTTGAGCTACCTGACAGGGTTGTTGTGATAAAATTGGAAGAGCAAGCACTGGGTATATTAAGACCTGCGGGAATGGCAGGGATATAAATTTAAAGAAAGAAAAACAGCTTTAATTACAATTTGTAAACGAGGGAGGGGATCTACAGCCTTGCCTTTACTAATTTTTTTATCTTGTAAGCGGGCCCAGAATTTGTAAGGGAGATGCATTAATAAATCAATTATTTTTTATATTTAAAGTGTTAATTTTTTATGTTGCCCACCTCCCTTACAAATTTTTATGCTGCCCATCTCCCATACAAATAAAGAAAAAAAAATGTTAAATAAAAATACGTTTAACAAAATATATTTAACATAAAAAATTAACGTGTTAAATATAAAAAATAATTGATTTATTAATGCATTAATGCATTCTTATGCCGAAAAAATAGCAGCACCAGTGCAGGACTACATTTACAGAAAAGCAAAATCATTCAAGGGGGGGGGCAATGCAATTTCGGAGGAAGAATTAAGAAATAAAATTACAAGGACTGGGGGGGGGAGAAATCAAAGGGAAACCACGTGATTTACAGATTATTCTCTCCCCCCTACCTTTTCTTTCTGCAAAACCCCGCCTCCGTGGCCACGCCCCCTGGCTTCCACGTCCTCCGCTGCTTTTCCCAGGCCACGCCCCTCGGGCTGCGGCACCCTCCGTCCCGACGGTGAGGTAGGCTTCACACACGCCCCGCCAATCCGCAAACCCCTCCCCTCGCGCGCGGGCGGGCGCGCGCCACGCCTCTCCCTTGCAGCCGAACCAATGGCAGAGCGCGGGCCCGGCCCGCTCTCCCACCCCCTCGGGCGAGTGCGCGTGCGCTTTCGGCACGGGCTTAGGCCCCGCCCTGCTTCCCTCAGCCGTCTCTCTCAGAGGGCGGCTGGCGGGGTTGTGCGGCGGCCGCGGTTTGTGGGGTCTCCGTGTCGCTTTCCTCCGGCAGCCCTTCCTCCTTCGCCTCGCCTCGCCCGGCCGGAGCGAGCCGCGGAAGGCGGAGGGCGACTTCCCGCCTCCTTTCGTTCTGCTCGGCCGCCGGTCGGTGCCCCCCCCTCCCCTCAGCCTCGCCTCCCCTCAGGAGAACAACATGGCGGCGGTGTCGGGGGCCGCCGCGAGCAGCTGTGGGAGCCCTGCCGGGGTTCCGGAGATGGTGCGCGGGCAGGTCTTCGACGTGGGGCCTCGCTACACCAACCTCTCCTATATCGGGGAAGGGGCTTACGGGATGGTCTGGTAAGCAGGGCCCTCGCTTGCCCCGGCAGGGGATGATGGGGATGGGGGTCCGGCAGCAGGCGGGGGAGAAGCTGGCGGGGGGGGGAGGTGTTTGCTCTGCAGACAGGTGGGACCGCTACTCCCATCGCTGCCTTTCCCAACTGGTAGTGGATGATAGGAATGGTGGTCCAGACGGGGGAGATGTCCCATCGTTGTCCCAGCCTTTCCCCATTTGGTAGTGGATGATGGGAATCTAGGTTAAGGTTGGCTGTGTTGCTTTCCAGAGACTGGAGAGCCTTTCTGTCCTGGTGGTGGATGATGGGGATGGTGGTCCAGACGGGGAGATGGGGAACCGTCCAGACAGGTTGGACCACAACTCCCATCGTTGTCCCAGCCTTTCCCCATCTGGTAGTGGATGATGGGAATCTAGGTTAAGGTTGGGTGTGTTGCTTTCCAGACAGAGACTGGACAGCCTTTCCAGACAGAGACTGGACAGCCTTTCTGTCCTGGTGGTGGATGATGGGGATGGTGGTGCAGATGGGGAGATGGGGAACCGTCCAGACAGGTTGGACCACAACTCCCATTGTTGTCCCAGCCTTTCTCCACCTGGTAGTGGATGATGGGAATATGTTGCTTTCCAGACAGGGACTGGACAGCCTTTCTGTCTTAGCGGTGCATGATGGGGATGGTGGTCCAGCAGAGGATGAGTGGGGAGCCCTTTACGCTCCACCTTCCAGACACATTGGACCACAACTCCCATCGCTTTCCCAGCCTTCTCCTGCTAGTAGTGGATGCTGGGATTGTAAGGCTGAGGCTGGGTGGTGCATTGCCTTCCAGACAGGTGGGAGCATAGCCCCCATTGCTGACCCAGGGACCCAAGAGCCTTTCTCTCCTAGTGATGGATGATGGGCATGGTGGTCCAGGCAGGGGAAGGGTGGAAAGCCCTGTGTTCCACCTTCCAGACAGACTGGATCACAATTCCCATTGCTGTCCCAGCCTCGCTGGTGATGGATGATGCCAATCTAGATTGCAGGCTGTGCATATGCTGCCTTGCAGACACGTCGGACCACAAGGGCCATCACTACCCCAAGGATCAGAGAGCATTCCTATGCTGCCAGTGGATAATGGGGATGGTGATCCAGGCTGAGGAGAGGTTGGAGGCCGTGAGTGCTGCCTTCCAGATGGATTGGACCTCAACTTGTTGGTGGTAGACGATGATAAGAGTCATAAGGCTGCCAGGGTCTCGCAGATGTGCTGCTCCACCTTCTCATATTTTAAATGACAAGGGCAATGGCAGTCCACACCATCTTCAAAGGATCCAAGCTTCTTTGGGGGGCTGTAACCCATCTGCACAAACTGACTTGTGGGTGCCGCAGCCTTTTTAATTGCAACCCGCTCACCTGTGCACTGGTTTTCTGTTTCATTCTGCATCTCACACAGGAGCACAAGGCAGCCTAGACACAGCTCCCCACTCTGCAATAACCCAGTGAGGTGGGCTGGGCCGAGAAAGAAAGAACATCTGGCCCTGAGTCACCCCAAGAATTTTCATGGCTGAGTGTGCAACAAGGTCCCTCTGTTCAAAAGTCACCACTTGCACTGCCACACCAGGCTAATTTCTGTTCTTGTTGGCTAAAACGCTTTACATCAAGTGCAAATGCAATTGGGTGCCTGGATTGCATTAAAAACCTGTCTGGGATGAAGTCAAGAGCTTGGAGATTCTGCAGAGCAATCTTGGGCATTTTTATTTGGGAATGAAACCAACTAGGTTCAAACCTCTTAACTTCTGCTTAAAATATCCTTAAGATTGCAGCCTTGTCTGTTTAAAAAACCACAACACATTTTCTTCTGCCTATTCTCCCTCAATGAGGCATTGGGGGTGCCTCATAATGTAATGCAAGGCAGTTAAAATAGGTGTGTGTTGATGTATGTCAGTGATTTATTTATTTTAAGCAGTCACTTTTGTTTTTTCTCTGAGTTCTCATTATTTTCCAAAGGAATCGATATCTGAAATTTCATTATGCTGTTTATGTACCGGGAAAACATGCCTTCTATTTTAATTGTGCCAGATTCCTTGGGGAAACATTGTTTTTAGGCAATCCTAACCTAAAATAATGAGTCTTGCCTCGGGAAGCACATATTTCAAATTCTCATTTTGATCCCATGCATATTTTCCCGAAATTTAATGAGACTTTGCTGCCACAAATAAAATACAATGCCTATTACTGGTATTATAACAGCTATAATGATCTAAGTTATTATCTCCTTTACCGGATTACTTAATAAAGCACCCAACACGCCCAAGTTTATTTGCCTGCTGTAGTTTCAGCAAATCACTTTATACTGTTGCCGTCTATACAATCTAGTGACATTTAATGCCAGATATTAATTATTAACCATACAGTTCACTGCAAGCGTGAAACTGAGTGTGGGTCTGTATAAGTGTGCCTGTGTTCATACTGAGATTGAATGTATACCAGGTATTATTTAATACAGAGGTCCCCAACCTTTGGGGCACCAGGGACCCGTTAAGTGGAGAGAGGTTTTGTTTGCTGACTGCACCCTGCAGATGGGACTTTGCTTGTTTATGTGGCCCGGTACTGGTCCATGGACTGGGGGTTGGGGACCCCTGATTTAATACATTTTATATTATGGGGAGTCCAGAAAGATACCAGAAGAACATCTGATCCCTCACTGCATACTCAGCTAAGGGGGGCTGGAAGCAAAGGCCGAGAGTTCAGCTGTTCTTAAGTCTATTGTTGCTTGTGGGGTGTTATTGTTTTTCTGCTGGTACCCCTTCATGCTGTATTTCCATTTGGTTGTTTGCCATGGCTACGCTTGATGAAATCAAACGAGATCCTCAGCTGGGCTTGGATGAGAACTTATTGCATGCTGTTTGATTTACAGTAGGAGACTAGGCCAAATACGAAAAATGGCAATGTATTTTTGTAGGGGTTTCGATGGATAGCGTGTTGTGTCTTATGTAATTTTAAAAAATTGGGTACCGAGAGCAAGGAACTGTGCCTTCTCTAGTTATTAGAGTCAGCAAGGGGGCAAGCGATATTACAGGCTTGTGTTGTGCAGGCTTTGTGCTTAACGCAGCGGGTGCTGCTCCTTTTCAACTGACATTCGGCAGTGTTCCTCTGTTTTGGGTCTCCTTGCGTTGTGTAGACTAGCCAGTCTGAAGTGTTGTGTGGACTAGCCGCTCAATCAAGTGCCTTGCCCTCACAGGGAGCAAGATCTATCACACCAATATCAATTCAGAGGGATAGGCAGGAAAGCCTTCTGTTCATAGCGTGTGCAAAGCATACTTTACATTAAGATCTTTTTAGTTAATTATTTTCCTCTTGAAAAAGACTGTTCAGCTCTTAGCCTTTTTTTTTTTTTTTTAATCAATGCAAGCTGGCATAAGTGCTCAGATCTTCCACTGGGGAATTGCCTTTTTCCGATCCGGCATAATGAGCTAGACGGTAGTTCATTTTTAAAATTCTAATATCTTTATACTTAACAGCTGTTTGACTACTTGACTAATCCATGGATAGGTTTGTCTTAATCATGTAATAGAAATTTTTGAAGAAAATACAGTATTAATCAGTTAGTTGAAAGAACTGTGATTCTATTATGTTATGCAAACAAAATTTCGTACTATAGGTTTTGTGCTTCATTTCTGTGAAAACTGTTTCTGAGATTTAGTTTAAAATCTGAAGTATAGGTATGTGGCAACCAGCTGTGACTGTTAACTGATGCTAAGATAGGAATTTAAGAAAAGTTCTGTGTATGCAGATTAGTGAGAAGTTAAGACAGCCACGATTTATATACTTTTAAGCAGGTTATAAGCATATGAACATCCTGATTCTGAGTCAAGTTATTAATGCTTCCATTTCATGAAAAAGTGTTCAGAATCTTTGCTAGACCCTCATCTGAGGCCTTGCACTAATGAGGTTGTCGTTGTTGCTAAAACACAGTGACCAAAGGTTCCTCTTACCCAGATTCCTATCCGTGTTTGTATGTCCGCTTCAATGTCAAATGATCATGCTAGTCAGGCAGGCTAAAAAGATTTCACTAAAGCTGGAAAACACTGCTTGTTTGGATACCAAATTTATCCTCTGGGTTTCTTTAATTTCTTTCTTCAACACACCGTTTCATTCTGTTACCGTGGCTGGATTCATCTAACATTGCAAAGCCAGAATGTTTTTTTTCTTTCTTTCTTAGCCTGTTAAGCAAACCCAATCACTCGTGGTTTAATAAGTCGTGGTTAAACAAATCATGGCTTAATAGGAAGAAATGCAGCCTTTGATTATTGTTCCTTTCACTTTTGGCAGTTTTTACAACCTTATCTGTCTGATAGCAGAGTTCTCTGGCAAAATCTGCCAGGCTCAGCCTTGGATTGTTATCTTTTCCAACTGCTGAAGCTTTAATCTGTATTTTTTTTCTCTTCTGTATCTCTGCATAGTTGTGGCACGTTGCCATTTACTTGTTCTCCTCCTTTCAACTTCCATGCTGTGGCTTATTCCTTTTCTCTCTCTCTCTCTGACTTTCTTTCCATTCCTGGGCAATTCAGCATTCGTGTTAATCTTTTTGAACCATCTGCCTCCAGTTTTCTGTGGCACTGATTTTTATATACATACATACATACTTTGGCGAACCATATTCTGATATTCAACCCTAATGACTTTTCATGAATCCCTTCTATTCTGGCTTCTTGTAGCCCTTTTTTTGTAGCTTCGTCACCATTTCATTTTGTCCTTCCTTGGATGTCTGTTTTTTTCAAGGTGCGGTGTACTGATTCTGCAGTCATCTTTAATATGTTATTTCTCCTGTCACTTCTGCCCACGCTTCGGGGCTTGTAACTTAGGAACATAGGAAACTGCCGTCTCTGGGTCCTCTTGCAGAAAATACCAAGCCATAATTCTTCAGAATCCTGGCCTAACATTCGCAAACAAGCATGCCAGCGTTCTCTACTTGATTTTTCAAGCTCATCTTGGGGTGGGGTTTTTTTTGGTTGTTTTTTTTTTGGGTCAAGTAGGTAACGCTGAATGTTTTAGGACTGAAAAAGCTTAATGTTGCATCTGAACACGAATCTCACCCTATCCCTCGACCAACAAGATATAATGTGTAGCTAGAATGCGAAGTTGGCAGCTACCTACTTCATTTAAGGAAGGAATTGGCAGGTAATTCCAGCTCTTTTATTATGATGAATTCTTGTGTACTTCCTACCTGCAGGAAAGAGTGAAGTGGAAGCATGCAGCCTTGAAAATAATCAGTCAGATTTTGAAACATTAATGCTTATTTCTGAGTGTGACCACTGAAATAATACAATAGTATCAAGACTTCTGTCTTTAACTCATCCCTTTCTTTAGCTCTGGACTCAGGAAATGCATAATTACTGCTCATCCTCTCTGTTTGCAAAAGCTGAGAATCCCGAGCTGCTGATTTTCTTTCAAAGAAATTTGACTGAAGCTGCCCATTGTAAATTCACGTTCCTTTTTCCTCTGTTACATTCCAGACACGGTCTGGTCTACGCTTGCTCTAATAATAGTTGTTTCTTTGTCCTCTTTCTACTAAAGCCTATACTTGTTCCACCTCTGCTCTCAGTTTATGCTCTGAGTTTGTTTTTGTTTTGTTCTTTTCTCTCTCTCTAAGAATAAAGATGGTGACGAGTGCCTCTCGCAGGCTGTCCTATTTCCTATTAAGTAAAGTGATGGAAATACATTCTTTTTAAACTTTTCAGTAGCCTAGAAGGCAGCACAAACCCATCTCTCACAAGTAGCCATCATAGACATAGAATTCTGACTTGCCATATAGGATCCATTCTTACTATTATGAAGGATTAAAACATGCCAGTAGAATTCTTCCCCTTCCTAGAGCGGTCTTCCTGAAGTTGAGCGCTCAACAGGTGCGTTGACTAACTCTCGTAAAAGGCTATTGAAATAATCCTCGGAATATGCTAGAAAGAGCTTTACGTTTTGCAACCCTTCTCTCTCGGTGAATAGGCAAATCGTAAATTGTGAAGCAAGGATGGCCACTTTACCTGTGATTCTGAAAAAGTTGTGATCCTGAACGTTGAAAAATCACTTGTGGCCTTGACAAAGGTACGCTGCCAAGCCAGTGATTTGTTGCCCAGTGGAAAAAAAAAAAAAAGGAACTTATCTCCTAACAAGTCAAACAGATTGTACTCTGATCTTTGATCTAGGTAATACCTTTGGCCGCGTTTCCAAGGAATTCTGGGAATCGGGTCCCTGTACACTGGAGAGCATCTGATTGAGGAAGTTTATAAAACATTAACTTCTTTGATTGTTAAGACCCGCCCAGAGTCAATGAGAGTTGAGCAACATGCAAGTTTAATTATTATTATCCCCTTCCCCTTCATCAGCAATATAAAAAGGAATTATTCTTAGGTGTCAGCCTTTTATTTCACTTCAGTATGTGATCCACCTGTTTTGCACACACATCTAAAGCTCTTGTTCCCTACTAACATTCTTTAGCTTTTGACGACGGGTTTCTTATTCCTTTATTGTTCTCTTCCAGATTATTGTATCACTTATAAATCTGTTATTAGACAGTTCTCTGAAACTCTTCCTTTTAATTTGGTTAACTTCATGGGGAAATATTCTTTCTCTCTAAAGAGTAAAAGTGGAGGATAAAAGCTTAATCCTTCCTGAATTCCTCCAGGGTTAAATTGGCTGCAAGGGTTGTGGTTTTTTTTTTTTTACTTTGCAGAAGTTTTGTTTACTTAAAGCATTTTTAACCTCTGTAATCAGAAAGATTGTCTGAAAACTCACAAAAATCCTTGTAAAGAGAGTGCCTGGCTGCAGACTTATATCTGTAATGTGTGACACAGGAGGAAAAAGCAATCTGATTTACAGTTGTTATCCTGGTTATCTAGAAAATAGTTCATTTAGCCTGTTTGAATAGCTCCTGCTGAATGAACCCTGGTGGGAAGAACAGAGACTGAGACTCTCAGCCAAATTTGGCTTTCATTCCTTTTTGTCTTCTACATTATCGGAATGGCTCTGTTAGACTATAGGAGTTGGCTTTCTGTGAAAAACCGAATTGGTAAGCATCTATTATTAGGCTTGAAACCTGGAGTGAAATTTAAACTAAATTAAGTGTGGTCGCCAAGCAACGGCAAGAACTGGGTCGACAAGCAATAATCTTGCTCATCTTCTAAGGACACATTCCTTTAACTTTTCAAGATTCGAATAAGCTTACATATTAGTCTTTGGCAGTGTTGGAAAACCACCAGAGCAGAAAAAAAAAAAAGTGCCATTGTCGACAGCGCAACGAGAAAGGAAAAACGGGTGGCGGGATTTAATGTATTCAAATCGGCAGGAAAAATCCCACTTGTTTATTTTTATCCTTCGCTAAATTGTAGCACTTTTTTACCTCTTTACCACTGTATCCCATAATAGCTGTATGTTTACAGAGCTGGGCAACCCTGTTGGCAGCAGAGCTAAATTATCTTAAGCTTTGCAGTAGGAGTTAAAGTGAATGTTTCTGTGTGCTTGATTCAGTTACATGTGCTGAACATGATGGGGTGGTCCAGATTCGTCTGCTCTTCTTCCTCCTAACAGCCCCTCTGCCCTAAAAATGGGGAATGGGTGTCCTGATTTGGAGGACCCCCAGTCCCCTCTCAGTCCCTAGACCACAACCCACCCCTTCAACAAGACGCTACAAACTGTCTCTGAAATTAGGCAAGACCTTAGGAAAAGAAATGGGTGGACAGCTTGCTCTTTGCAGCCTCAGTGTCTATAAAACTGGAGCCTTTTTTTAATTTTAAACAACATTTCTTTTGGGACCAACAGTTTCTATCTACTATATTGCTGAGAAGGAAGCAACACGAGAAGGAACTCAATAATCAATATGGGAAAAGATTTAAAGGGGAAACAGGGGTGCTCGGTAGCTTTGTGGTCATCAGCATCAAAGGAAGCTTTTAATGTCGAAAGTTAACCCAAAGGTGGTCGGAAGACAAGGTGGAGATTCTGCTAAATTATTTAAGGATGTCTCTTGTTTTACCGATTGCCGAGTTTATTTTATCACCTTTTTTCCCCCCCCTTCCAGTTCAGCCTATGATAATTTGAACAGAGTTCGGGTGGCGATAAAGAAAATCAGCCCTTTCGAACACCAGACTTACTGTCAAAGAACCCTGAGAGAGATCAAAATCCTGTTGCGTTTCAAGCATGAAAATATTATCGGAATCAATGACATCATTCGGGCTCCAACTATTGATCAAATGAAAGATGTGTATCCTTTAAAAACCCTACGTTCTTCTGTTCTCCTTGTCGTCATCTTTTCTTCTTTGCATTAAAGTAAAATTTAATTATTCTGGTTATTATTATGTGCATGGGCAGTGCACATATCTCTCTGTTCATAAACAACACAGAAATGTTGTAATTGTTTCTGTACTGTAATACAGAAGTACAATTTTAAACATCTTGGAAGCGCCGCCAAATTACATATCCGATATAAAACATTTGTTAGTTTTATTGCCTTAATTCAGCTTTCAGCTACATTGTGCAAGATCTCATGGAAACGGATCTTTACAAACTCTTAAAGACTCAACATCTCAGCAATGATCACATTTGTTACTTCCTTTATCAAATTCTGAGAGGACTGAAATACATCCATTCAGCCAATGTATTGCACAGGGACCTCAAACCGTCCAACTTGTTGCTAAACACTACTTGTGATCTCAAGGTTTGTATTTAGCTTTTTGGAGATAGCTCAAGTGATTACAAAATCACAGAGTTGAAAGGGGGGAGGCTTGGAGGTCCTAGTCCAACCCCCTGCTCAAGCAGGAGACCCTATACCATTTCAGACAAATGGTTGTCCAATCTCTTCTTAAAAACTTCCAGTGTTGGAGCATTCACCGCTTCTGGAGGCAAGCTGTTCCACTGGTTAATTGTTCTCACTGTCAGGAAGTTTATCCTTAGTTCTAGGTGGCTTCTCTGCTTGGTTAGTTTCCATCCATTGTTTCTTGTCTTGCTTTCTGGGTTTTTGGAAAGTAGGTTGACCCCCTCTAGCAGTATATTGGAGTACTGCTATCTCTGAAGCCTTTTCCCCTTGTGGAATATATCCCTCTAAAGTTTACCATACCTTTTTAAAAAAGAATTTTGCTGTCTTGAAAGCAAAAAAACAAAACAAAAACTCTACTCTTTCTAAAAAAAACAAACCCTTTTTTCTATCCCATAATAGACATGTGACTTTGGTTTGGCTCGTGTGGCAGATCCAGATCACGACCACACTGGCTTCCTAACGGAATACGTAGCTACGCGTTGGTACAGAGCTCCTGAAATTATGTTGAATTCTAAGGTGAGAGTTGAAATGTTTTGTGTTTAATATTATAGCAGAGTCACTTGATCTAATTCAGTCAATCAGTGTTGCTTTTATTCCTCCTGGAAATCATTTTAGTCCTATATAACTGAACGAGCCTAGTATATATAAAATATTACTTTAACTTTGCTGACCATAAAAATGGTTCTTCCTGTTTTATAAGCAGTATTTGTTTTCTAGAATATTGTTCTGTTTTTTTCCTGTGTAGTCTCATAGCTTGGGTAACATGTATATTTTCCATTTGAGGTTGTTATTAAATACCTTCCCCCTGATTCCAAGGAATTGAACTTTAGGTATAGTAGTTTATGGAGTCTTATTTTTTTATAATGCAATTGTAATGCTTCAAGAAATCCTAAGTGTAGAGACTAAAACATTCTCAAATGGTAGAAGTAGTGACGTGTGCTAGAAAACGATCGTATTTTAGAACTCCAGAACTATAAAATATACATTACAGCAAATGTTTTTCTTCCATTTTATCTCTAGGGTTATACCAAATCTATTGATATTTGGTCTGTAGGCTGTATTCTGGCAGAGATGCTATCAAACAGACCCATCTTCCCAGGAAAACACTACCTTGATCAGCTGAACCACATTCTTGGTAATATTTTTTTTCCTTTTTACATATAAATAATACAGGCAAAAGACTTTTAACATGCCTAATGGATGTTTCTTCCTTTTTCTTTGTTTACTTGTTGAAACTAGAAACTTGAGCAAACCACAGCAAATTTAAGTTGCCTGTATTCGCCAGACAGATCTACTTTATTTTTGCACTAATTTTTCTTCCTTTTTTTCCCCCACTTCATGTTGTAGGAATTCTTGGGTCTCCTTCCCAGGAAGACTTGAACTGTATAATCAACGCGAAAGCGAGAAATTATTTGCTTTCTCTACCCTATAAAAATAAGGTTCCCTGGAACAGATTATTTCCAAATGCTGATCCCAAAGGTAATTTAAAAGAATGAGATTTTTTTTTTTATGCTGCTGATAGGGTGGAGGGAGAGAGGCATTCCTTGATATAAATTAGGGAAATAGGAAAAAGCAGCAGAAAAAAAATGTTATTAGTTATCCTGTCAAGCAGAATTAAAAGCAGCTGACAGAATTCTCATGCCGGTCCATAGTTCTAAAAACATCCAAACATTTCCTATTTTCTTCTTAGTAAATGTTTTTTATTGTAGGTGAAGTCCTGCTCGGAGTAGCACCCACCTTTTGTGGTGGTTATGTGAAATTGTTTTTGCATCCCGGGGTGGGGAATTAAACATCACTCAACACTCTATATGGGGTGGACACCGGGATGAGTAGGACGCAAGCCCAACTAATTCTAAAAATTGTCTCTCTAGCTCTTGATCTGTTGGATAAAATGTTGACTTTCAACCCTCACAAGAGAATCGAAGTGGAAGAAGCTTTGGCTCACCCCTACCTAGAACAATATTATGATCCCAGCGATGAGGTAGGGACGCTATGGTATGGCTGTTTGACAGTATGTTTGTTCGTTGCGAAGTCGTGTCCGACCCATCGCGACCCCATGGACAACGTTCCTCCAGGTGCTTTTTATATTCCTTGCAGTCATTTGCACCCTGGTTCAGGTGACCCTGAGGGCACAGATAAACCTCCAAGTGGCCTTGAGGACTCTCAGAGAGAGTGCTAACGACCAGATGACTGCAAAGGAATAGTAATCCTTCCATCCTCCACCCTTCAGTCAGAACTAAAGAAACTTCTTGGAGGAGAAGCAAAACATTTTCAAGGGAAAAAAATCCAGCTGCCTCGTGAAAAAGCACCTTTGGGTCAACTTACAAGCATTTGTTTAGTCACTGCTCGAAGTTATAACCGTACTAAAAAAAAAAGTTACGACTGGTCCTTGCGCTTATGATTGTCACCTGACGGGTGCTTGGCCTTTATGAAGGTTACAGCGTCCTGGGGTCACAGGATCTCCGTTTGCGGCCTTCCCAGGCGGCAAGCAAAGTCAAATTTCTTTAACGACCTCGTGACTGACTTAACAACTGCAGTGATTCATGGCACAAAAGGCTGTAAAATCATGTGTGACCCATATAACAACTGCCTTAGCAATGGAAATTCTGATCCTGATTGCGGTTGTAAGTTGAGGACTTAAAAGTTTAGCCATTTAATGAGAGTTATAATGTCTGACGCTGTAAGATTTGTTTGCTTTCAAGATAAATGTCTGTAAGAGCAGAACCACACTTTAGGTCAAAAATAACTCTTCTGCCACATTAATATGGTAGTTATACTAATTTTTTTCCTTGGCATATATCAATAAATATGTGAGAAAATCTTATCTTGCCAGCTCTCCAAACCATACCTTAATAAATGTAACCAAGTAAAAATTCCGTAACTGTATTTTGGTAGACGTGACTATCAGTGCAGGTAATTTCATCATGCATTATTTACTAAGATTCATATTCTAATGTTGACCATAAAGTCTTCTGAGCAGCTTTACAACATTCAAAAAGTCAACAACTTCCCAATTTTACCTATTCCTTTTGTGCTTCAATATCATTCCTATTTCTAACGGGCTGTTCTTTATTTATTTTTTTAAAGCCTGTAGCTGAAGCGCCTTTCAAATTTGATATGGAGCTGGACGACTTGCCGAAGGAAAAACTGAAAGAACTAATTTTTGAGGAAACTGCCAGATTCCAACCAGGATACAGATCCTAAACGGCATAAGGGTACATCTCGTGTTTCAATCTAACTATGTAAAATGGACGCTTCTTTTGTATTTAACGTAATCATTTGATAACTACTAAATTATTAGATATTATCACAGTTAAGACTTGTCAATCATTAAGCCTTTCTAAGCAGGTTTTGAAAAATTACTCAGGAACACGTGGAATAGCCCCATGTGGCTATTCCAAAATTCACATAAAATATCTGAAAGGATTCAGAAAAACAAAAGTAACTGACTTCAGTTATTTTTCCTAAAATGCCTACTGATTTCCCCCCCCTTCTCACACAGTGTAATGTAGTCTTCCTTAATAAAGCAAAGATAATTTGCTGTGTTTTGTCCAGTACTCAATACATACACCCAGAAAACAGCACCTCTAGTATTCTGTATTCTTCATACCAAAAGCTGAAATATCAAACTTTTTGCTTTAAATAAATAAATAAAATTGCTTTGTGGGTCCGCCTTCAGAAGCCAAGGTAAACCTCCCCAAATGTATTGTCACTTTTTATGCATAAGTTAATAAGCTGCCCAGAATCTCCCAACAGCGAGATGGCAGCGTACAAATTTAATAAATATATAAGGTTCGCTGCTAGAGGTATATTCTGGTCAGCTTCTGCAGATAACCCTGTGCTATTTTTAGTCTCAGATACATTGTATAGATAGTCGTCGACTTAAAACCATTTGTTTAGTGACCGTCCGAAGTTAACAGTGGCGCTACAAAAACTGACTTACAACCCGTGCAGTATCCCCATGGTCACTAACTTAACAACTGCAGGGATTCCCTTAACAAAATGTGGCAAGAAAAATGGCAAAATGGGGCCAAAGTCAACTGGAGAAATGTCTTCGCTTAGCAACAGAAATGTTGAGGTCGTAAGTCGAGGATTACCTGTACGGCGTGATCTCTCTGTACTCTGTCCGTGTATGCTCCATTTTCCACTAAAACGTTCCCCCTTTGTTTTTGTTTTTTCCCCCCGTAGGATAAAGGAATTCAAGGGCTGGGTACACTCTCCGTAGACGTTCTCTTCCTGGTTCTTTCTCTATGGTCATATGACGTGGCCTCCTTCAGTTTATCCACTAACATTTCAAGCCATTCAGGGAGACCATTTCTATGGTAGTCCTGGCTTTCTATATGTCTTCAAACGATTATTTATGCCTGAAGAATCGTTACCGATACTCCTGCGTGTAAAACCTACCCTGCCGGTCTTTTGCAGGTACTGTCTTTCTCTTATCAACACACACCACCCCTAGATGACAACCGTAGGCTTACACCACGTCCCTTTCTGGTTTGAAAGATGCAGTGTTGTTGGTCTCTGATCTTTAGGAGGGCAGACGATTTTATACATTTATAATCCTTTTCGTTTTCTAGATTTTTGTAACGGCGTTTTGAGAGTAGAGAAAAAAATAATAATTAAGGAACATTGAGGGCACTTTAAGTCGAGGGCATTCGCCACAACTTTTTGCACTTCTTTAAGCTTGCCATGTTGACTGGCATGCACAGTACGAGAGGACAGATCCAAGCATACACTGTATTTATACTTTTAACTCTCCCACCCCTACCCTACCCTGAGGGAAAAATTAAGGCAGGTCACTTCAACGCTGAGACGTTTCGGCAAACGATGCAGGAGAGAAAAAAAAAACCCACGCCCCTTCTTTCCCCCACTTTAAGAGGTCATGGTACTTGTGCAATCTTAACTTTGAATGGTACACCTGATTTCTAATGCCACCTTTACCAGATGCATCTGCTTACCTAGAAGCCAGTCTCGTTGATTTCAGCTGGACGTAAATCTCTGCCGACTTCGAACTTCAATTGGTTTCAACACGGCAAAAATAGCTTAGAACGAAATCTGGTATTTGATGGGTTCCTTTCCTGGAAATGCATCCAGGGGGTAATATGTATTAGCAGAGAAACATTTGTGGATCCTGTTAAACTCCACCCAAATAACGAAGAATCCTCACTCGGTACCTTTCTTTTAAATGCATGTGGTGGGCTCTGGAAAAAGAAAAAAAAGGAACACTGCATCTTTAAAATAAGAAAGTGAGAACAACCTATTTCTGTAGCATGTTAGCATTTCGCGTTTATTTCCTGTAACGTTCCCCCTTTTCCCAGAATTTATAGCTCTGGAGCTCTTGTTCAGTCAGCTGATTTAAGTTGCGTACTTGGGAACGCTGACCCGGGCCCATGAAATGAACCTGCCACTTGTTTCATCAATACTCTGCTTTTTTTTTTTTAAAAATGAGAGCTCTTCAAGTATTTGTTTCTGAAACTGTACAGTGTGGAGTTTACTAGATGTTATGTTCCAGTGCGGTGCCTCATTGACAACTTTTTTCCCCACTGCTGTGGTGAGAAACGTTAACCTTGTTTTAAAATGATGACTGTGTCCTCGCATGACTGTTAAAAGCTTTCTGTGCACAGATGATTGTCTTAAGTGCCACATAGCTGGAGCTGAAACAAACAAACAAAAAAAAAGTTACCTCTAATTGTGCTCAATGAAATTCTCCCCAGCAAAGAGAACGTTTCATTGGGGAGAATAAGCGTGTTTTTAGCTGTTCCATCTTTTTTGCTCTGTTGTGTTTTTGGCAGCAGTGCCCTTGTTACGAATCAAAAATTTAAAACTTTGTTTTGTATATTTACCTTTACTTTTTCAAATAATTTTGTTTGCCTCTGAAGAACGTTTTGATGGGAGTCTTGCTATTTTAGTCTTGGGATGACTTGCATTTAATTTTACTTCCTGCAAGGGTGAAGAAAGTCTTTGGGGTAGATTCTTGGCGGGCCAGTCATTGTGTATATATGCTGAAATGAATAATATTTTTTTTTCTCTTAAGTAATGTGGCATTATGGTTCTCAGCTTGATTCACAGTTAAATAATTCATTTCTCTGGTCCAAATTTCCATTGAGCTCAGTGAGACTGTTGGTTAGGAAATTAGAATTACAGTTTTGGTCACTTTAGGTGCATCCAAAGTTGCATAAGGTGTATATCAAAGTTTATATTACGTGTTTACAGATGACAGCATTTTACATTCATGCATAAGCAATCAACCTGCTAAACCAAACTTAATAAATGTGTGTCTCTTGAAAGTTGCTTTCTGTTAACTCTCATGGAATCTGCAAAAAGCATATATTGAGAATATTGTTGCAAAAGGTTTCACTGGTCCCAGGTTCTCTGCAACTTCCTATGGCTGTTCAGACCTGTCCTAGATCTGTTTTTATTTTTTTTTAAACGGTTTACCATAACGACAGCAGTTGTGGAGCTGTTCTTGGGGCTCAACTCACATCCTTATTGCAACATTAATTTGGTGATTTTAGACTGTTACAACAAGTCTCTAAAGTGAAACAACTCAGCAGTTTTTGTTACAAGAACTGAAAGTTTTATTGACTTTGTTTATTATGTTTTGTACTATCCTCTTCACCTGCAGTTTACAATTGGGCAAAGGAAGCTACAGACAAAACATACTAAAACCTGCTTGGAGATGTTCTTTCTGTCAATTGATTTCTGGCCACTAACTGTTCATTAAAAGCAGATCTTTTGACAGAATAGAATGTCTTTTTTAAAGAAATGCTTCTATCGGTACAGTTGTAATACATTGTTTCTTATGCCATATTTACTGGAAATTACATTATCAATAAAGAATATGCAATCATCTTCATGACTGTTCAAAAAGCTTTTGATATATGGAAATAGGAATATAGGGATATATTGGACCTAATATGAATTGAATGAACCTCTGCTGCCATTTACAAAATACTTTGGATAACATGTTTGAGACTGTGCAGATCAATTCGGCAAAATGGAAGACCCTTTGAGGCAGATCCTTCATGGAATTCCACCAGCCACATGATATATAAGCAATCCAGACAACCTACTTTTAAAAGTAACCCCCCAAGAGATTCGAGTCCACAATTCCCAGAGTTCCTTGCCAACTATGTTAGCCCTTTTAGGAGTTCTTGTTGTACCGCAGTGTCAGGAATATGGCTGGGTGTACCTTAATTCAGGGGTCTCCAAACCTGGCAATTTTAAGACCTGTGGATTTCAACTCCCAGAATTCCCCAGTCAAGCAATTGTGGGAGTTGAAGTCCACGAATCTTAAAAGTTCCCAAGTTTGAGAACGTTGCCGTAACTGGTTATGATTGATTGTGCTTTAGTAATGGAAAGCAGTATGTAAAACAAGTGGCGGGATATTCCCCCAAATGTTTTTGCAAAAATCCTTCTCATCCCCTGCTAATTCTAGAGCCTAACTGTAGGAACTTCGAGATATATGCACACCTTGTATATTGCCAGCAAGCTATAGCACATCCCTACATCAGGCACTTTGCTATAGCATACTCGGATCACTGCAAGGAATCACAGGGATATTTTCAATGTCTTAAGGCTAAATTGGTTCCTGCAGATGAAACCTTACTTGAAATGAGCTGAGGTGGGGCAGACCTAAGATAATACTTCCAGCCAACCATGTTTTGAGGCAATTCTCAGTTCAACAGCAAGTTTAGCATCAAAGGTTCACGTTTACGCCTCAAAGGACGTTCGGCTTTAGATTTTAAGGAAGCATTTTTTCCCGAGAATTACAAAACGTTACGGGAGTTGTCCCCAGCTGTTTGGTTTGTCGTCTCCCGAAATTCTCCACCCAGCTAGGTTGTTGCCAAGAATCTGAAGAGCACCCAGGTTAGGGAAGTTGGGATTGAATTACTGAAGCCTTGAAGAAGACCCATCATCATGTCAAGTTTGGACAAAAACTGGAAGAAACGGTACCCTCTGAGAACACGCAAAGGTTGCGACAAGTCGGTTGACTCTTTTTTGCCTTTTCTCGTGGCGTGTCAAGTGTATAACGCACTCCTAAGGAAATAACGTTGCGCTTTTATATCGCTTTGTACTGTTGGTGCCTTAGTCATGTATCCCAGGCTGCCTGCATAGCTAGTTTTAATGAATGGTTAATTTAAAAAAAAACCAGAAATGAAAACAGAATTTTATAAAGGGTTTTCCTGTTATGTTACCCGACGACACAAAACATTTCTTATCGTGTGACAAAAATTGGTGATTTGGTTCTTATGCTATGTATAGAATTATTGTAAGTAGAAAAAGTTTATATTTTTTTGTCTTCTGTTGTAAGCATACGTGCTTTTTTTTTTTTTAAAGAAAAAAAATGGAACAGTTAATGTCTTGTTAGTACATGCCATCAGATACTTGTAAAAACAAATGGGAAGGAACTCATTAAATTTGATCCTGGATTACTAAAGCAACAAAGTAGCTGTGGATATTTGGAATGACAAAGCAGCTTTTTTCAAAAGGCGTTTAACTCATAACGCACACATTTTCTACAATACAGATAGTCCTCAATTTACGTCCTCAATTGAGCCCAACGTTTCTGGTGCTAAGCGAGACAGTTAAGTGTGTTTTGCCCCATTTTACGACCTTCCTTGCCAGGCTTGTTAAGTGAATCACTGCAGTTGTTAAGTTAGTAACACAATTGTTAAATGAATCTGGCTTCCCCCGTTGGCTTTTCTCATCAGACGGTTTGTAAAAGGGGATCACTACGATTCTGGGACACTGCAACAGTCGTACATATGAACTGGTTACCAAGCATCCAAATTTTGATCAAATGCCCATGGGGATGGTGCAGTGGTTGTAAGTGTGAGAAACAGACCTAAGTCACTTTTTTCAAGGGGAAAAGGCTTCGGAGATAGCAGTGTTCCAGTATTTGAGGGACTGCCACAAAGAAGAGGGGGTCAAACTAGTCTCCAAAGCACCAGAGGGCAGGACAAGAAACAATGGTTGGAAACTGACCAAAGAGAGAAGCAACCTGGAATTAAGGAGAAACTTCCTAACAGTGAGGATAATTAACCAGTGGAACAGCCTGCCTCCAGAAATCGTGGGCGCTCCATCACTGGAGGTTTTTAAGAAGAGACTGGACAGTCACTTGTCTGAAATGGCATAGGTTCTGCTTGAGCAAGGGGCTGGGCTAGAAGACCTCTAAGGTCCCTTCCAACTTCTATTCTAATTTTAGGAATCTTCAAACTTAATGTATCACTTTGGGAGTTTCTGCTGCAAAGGTTGTTTCGTACTGCTGTTTAGAGGAATGGTTGTGCTCAGAGAAGAATTAAAATTAATACTCCAAAGAATTAATTACGGCAGGAGACAGATTTTCCTAAAAAATATTCTCCTCTTTCCATGTGATTGGAAATGATTCTAGGCTACAGTTCAACTGCAGTTTGTTTGATAAAGCAGCATTGCTTAAAAGTGTATAGCTATGTTTACAACTGAAACTATGTAAACTACGGCTTAACAAACCCAACGGTTGGAGTCAGACAACACGCTAAGCCAAAACCAAACTATGCGAGCTTTAATGTGGGCTTGCCTTAATTTGATCCCTGTTTCTGATTATTTTAAGGCCTGCAGTTAATCATCATGTGAACCAAAAGGAGAGTACAATAAATAAAATTTATAATAAACCAATAGCTGTCATTTGGCATTTTAGGTTCAAAAACGACTTCGGAGGCTACATTTCATATTTTTTGCTTCGTTATAAATTGCATCCCATTGCAACGTGGCTTGGCCAGCTCCGAATAATCTGCAGCCTATGTCACTAACTCAAGGCCAGCCATCGTGATGGTGATTCTGCGGGGTTCTTTTTTAAGCGCCACCTTTCATGCCTTCCTAAAGAAATGTAATTTTTTTAGAAGAACTCCTGAAGATATAAAGTGTTTAGATGAAAAAAAGAAGGGACCAAAGAGCTGGGAATCAGATTATCACCTCTTTTTCGTTTGCTTGCTTGTTCTGGATTGCATTACTTTTGGCATTACCCTGCCCTACGTGATTCCGCTCATGCACGGTGCCCTCGAAACAAGTTAATTCGTGTGGCCAACGAAAACGTGCTTTGCTCTGGTGCTGCCGCTAGATGTCAGCAACATTTTAAAGATTCCCGTGTCTCTTTCCTGCTGTCATAATTTCCTCCTGATCTTCACATAGCTATGTCGCAAGAGCCAAGCTTGCTAGCAATGATTGGTGATGATGATGACGACGACACCTTGAGGGAGCTGGGTGGTCTGGAAACATGAAAAATAGATGTGTGATGAATAGAATAGAATAGAATAGAATAGATATTGGAATATAGAATAGAATGGAATGGAATGGGAATAGATATTGGAATATAGAATAGAATAGAATAGAATGGAATAGATATTGGAATATAGAATAGAATGGAATAGATATTGGAATATAGAATAGAATAGAATAGAATGGAATAGATATTGGAATATAGAATAGAATGGAATAGATATTGGAATATAGAATAGAATAGAATAGTTATTGGAATATAGAATAAAACAAAATAGAATAGAATAGAATAGAAATACAGAATAGAAACAGGCTCAGTCGCAGGGCTAGCAAAGCACAAAGAAAAATTGGCTTGCAAAGGGTGCTTCTAATGCTTCCCGGCATCAGAGTTGGACTACATAATAGTAATAATAATAATAACTGATAATAATGATGACAATAACAATAATAATGACAATTATAATAGCGATAATAATAATATAATGACAATGAAAACAACAATAATGACAATTGTAATAACGACAACAATAATATTAAATTCATTAAAAAAAAACCCCACCAGCGCCAGCCACCAGCTGAGCAGGCGCCTGCGTGAGGGCGCTAAGACCCAGCGGAGGCGGCCTCGGCGGCGGGAACGCTCTGCGTCGCGATTGGCCGTCGCCCGCGGCAACGCCGGACGACGGCGCGCGCCTCTTTCCTCGGCGCTCGGCTAACGGCCACCGGGCGGCGGTGGCGCATGCGCCGAGCCGCGAGCCCTCCCAGGGGGCGGGGCCGAGGAAGCCCCAAGCAAAACAAAGCCCGAGGCGAGCCGGGCGGTCGCGGCGGCGGCGGCGGCGGGAGCAGGATGAGTCGCCGGCTGCCCGGGCTGAGGAGAAAGCGCGCAGCGGTGGCGGCGGCGGCGGCAGCGGCGGCGGCGACCTGAGCGGCGCGCGGCCCTCTCTATGCCCCCCCGCCCATCTTCGCCCGCCGGCCGTTGGGGGCGTGAGGGAAGCCCCGCCCCCGCCCCGCCCCCTCAGGTACGGCTCCCCCGGGTGAGTGGGTGGGCCGGCCCATCATCCCCTGCGGGACATGCTGGGGCTGGACTACAGAGCCCATCCCCTCCTGTATGAAGAGAGACCCATCCTCCCTAGTCGGGAGGGGAGGAGGGGCTGGCTTCCCCCCGCCCTCGTGGGTTGTAGATGGGCGGGACTACACAGCCCATCCCTCTCGCCTCGGGTGGGGTCCTGCGGAGAGGCCCATGGTCCCCAGCCTGCCTGCCTGCCTGGGGATTGGGGAGCTAGGAGGGATGGGGAAGATGGGACTAGGTTCCTAGGCCATTGTGGGTTGTCTGGGTGGATTGGACCACACATCCCATCCCTTCTCTTAACTCTTGGCTGGGTCCCCGCTAAGAGACCCATGCTCCCCAGCCTGCAGCCCCTGGGCACTGCAGAGCCGGGAAGGATGAGGAAGATGGGACTCTGTTCCCTTGCCATTGTAGGTTCTTAGATGGATTGGACTAAAGATCCCATCTTACCCAGCGGAGGGTTGGGGAGGCTGGGGCTTCATTCCCTTGCCACCGAGTGTTCTACCTAGCATGGATTGGACTCCAAATCCCATCCTCCTGCCTCTTGGCCTGCTCCCCAACAAAACCCATTCTCCCCAGCAGGTGCCTCCCTAAGGATTGGGGAACCTCGGGCTGGGGAGGATGGGGCTTGACTCTCTTAAACTGCTGTGTATTCTAAATGGCTTGGACTACAAATCCCATTCTCTCTTTCTCGGCCTGTCTGTACAGCCACCCAAGTCTCATCCCATTTGCTGGAGATTGGGGGACCAATTGCTCTGATGGCTGGGGAGGCCATTTCCCCCCTGTTGTGTGTGTGTGTGTGTGTGTGTTCTAGATGGAGTACAGATCCCATTCTCACATCTTTGGGGCTGTTCCCTACCAACAAAGACCTATTATCCCCCACCAGTGCATCGTTGAGGAAACACAAAGGCAATGATAGGAAAGGCTGGATGAGATGGGACTATAACGCCCGTCCACTTCCCATCAGCTGGGGGGGCTGGCATCCCAGGGCATCTGGAAGGCCCCAGGGTCGGGGTGGATCACCCTGGAATCCTCCCCTGCCATCATCCAGGCCCATTAACCCACTCAGATCACCCCCCCATTGGGCTCATAATCTGGCTGGGTGCGATGGGAGTTATAGCGCAACCCACCTGAAGGCAGAATGGCCTTTCCAATGATTGTCCTGTCCATTATGGAACCTCCAGCAGTGCCCTCGATTCTATTTTAAAACTCCACCATAAAAATATCCGTGCACAAATGGCCTGTGAGGATGCTAGTGGCCCTCTTGCGTGCGCGTGTGCGCCTGAAAAGTGCCCCCCTTGCACCCCTTTCCAAAGGAAGCACTAATCTAGAAAGACGAGGCAGTGGATCTGAAATGCAGTGCATTATAAAGGCACAATCTTCAGCCTGTTGCAAGTTTTACCCAAAATAAAGCAGCTTCATCGGCCTGTCTTTTTCTGACAGCCATCCCTGCCGATAATCAATGATTTCATAACACTTTTTAAAAAAAATATTTACCTCCCTCTCCCTCCTTCGTAGGCTCAGGTGGCTTCGAGCAATCCCACACCAATCTCTGATGCTGCCGTTCTCGTTTTGTGGAGGGAGGGAGAACCGGCACCTTTAAGAATGAAACCCGTCTTAAACCGAGTGACCCTCCAAATTCATGACAGGCTTGCAAAATTCCTCCTGTGACTTTCGATCCGGCCCCATCTCGCCTTCTAAGGCTGCGGAGAGGAACTGCAGGGCAGTCGGGAGCTGTGATAGTGTGGTTAGAAAGGCTGGTAGCAACAAACAATACAACCACAGACAAAACAGCTGAAAAGACCCCCTCTAAGAGTGTGGCTCTACTGCCAAAGACAAACGTAGCTCCCCTTTGTGAAAACTGGTGCAGGCCAGGGAAAACATCCAAGGTGTGAAAGAAAAGAGGGGTGGTTGAAATGAAAGGGGGGCTGGGGACTTGCCCTGGGTCTCCATTATCTCCGAAGGAGGATAGGAAGGAAAAGGAATTGAGGAGGGGGGCTTTCCTGAAGCCAGGACATGCCTGTGCAGTGCATTGTGGCTTGCAAGGCCTGCTTGATTCGCCTCTGAATGTGAGTTTTATTGGGCAAGGATGCTTGTGCCTAACCTCTCCGTGTTCGTTCCTCTTTTTCTGCTTTTTTTCGTGAGACACACAGTTCCCTTAGTGGGTTTATTGGGAAGAAAAAGATTTAAATCAATGGAGTTGCATTAAAAAAAACACCAAAACCCAGTCCTGTTTTGAAAGCAGTGGAGTTGCAAATGTTTAATTCAGCCCTCTGTTTTTAGGATGCAGGTTGAGAGCTGGTCTCAGCCAGGTCTTCTTTCCAGGTTCTCAGATGAGGCTCTGAACTCTGTACCCTTGCAGAAAAGGTGTGTGTGTGTGTGTGTGTGTATGGGGGGGGGCTTAACCCCCTCCAGCTGGTTTCCTGGGAGATACAGGTGGTTTTTAAGCGTGTGGCCTGGAGCACTGGAGTCATAAACCTCCCCGTGTTATCTGCTCCTGCCTCTGCCCCATTGTCTTGGTGAGTTTGCAGCTGGGGGGGCAGGCTGAACGATGTCGGTCTATTCCTAGGATCTGTGCATGTTCCTATGACGATCACGGTAAGGCACGGAGAGGGGGGGGCTCTTCCTACGTGCCGTCCCTTGTCCACTTGCTAATCGGGTTTGGAGGCTTCTAGACCGTGGTTTGTGCCTGAGTCAAAACAAGGAAGCCCCAGAGGTAAGGGGAAATTTCACTCCGGGCACCCAGATCTCTCTCCTCCTGCTTTTGTTGTTGCTGGGGTTTTCAACTCCTTGCCACTTTCCCCTGGGTTCTACATTCGATGTCGGTTTCGTTTGGGACGGCTTTCCAGATTTTGGCAAGGGGAGCCCTTTTGTTGTTTTCCTTGGGGTTTCCCCCCCCCCCCCCTGGATGCAGTTGTGCATACTGGTCGGAATAACACGAGGGGCACGCTTTACATAATATTGTTGCAAAAGCAGCCTCTTCGTTTCCCCCCAAGCCTCCCCCCCCCTCCAGCTCTGTTTCTTTATATCAGAACCCCCTCCCCTTCCAGTGCCAAGCTGTGGCAAGCAGCTTCCTGCCCTGTGGTAGCTGTTTGTCAACACCGTCGAAAAGAATAGCATCCAGCCCTCCGTTGCCTTTTCTATTATTATTATATATTTTTTTTCCAACTTGGATCCAGCAGGTGCTGGCTGGCTACAGGAAGGTCTGAACACTGTCTGGGACTCAGTTGCCGCACGTTCGCCTCCTTCCCCAGGTGCTGTGTTGTCTAAACCAGGCTGGAGGTGTCTTGCCTATTTTTAGCCAGCTGCCTCTTGCAACGGCGGCTACGGAGGGGGAAAAAAAAAAAGAAGTCCTGATCTTCCTGCAGGCTCCTGAATTTCCTGCTGCCCACCAAGACCCGGGAAGGAGATGCTCGGGTGACGAAAATCGAAGGGACAAGTTGACTTTTCGCTCGCGATGTGGGATTGCTTAGGAAACTCCTGACGTTTCCCGGGATCCGTCCGAGGCTTGGGCTTTGTTCGGGTCGCAGCCCGGGTGAGATCCATTGTTCAGTTCTTCTCCTGGGGCATGTGGACGTGTTTGCACAGAGAAATGCTTGGGCTGGTTTAGAACGAAGCGCCCTTTTTTGAACGGGGGGGGGCTATTTGCAATGTACCCTGAACGCTAGCGGCTCCATTCGGAGGCTTTAAGAGGCCACTCATCCCGATGAATTGAAAAAGAATGAAATGATTTGGCTTCCGATGAACGCTCCTTTATACGTCTGATTTAGTCGCTGCCTTTTGATGTTTAACGAAGATGAAACACTCCGTTCCCCCCGATGAAGCCTAAACATACAAGGGATGGCCCACCTGATTGCAATAACTCTTGTTTTACCGGGTAGCTTTGCCCGTGGCGCTTTGCATATTTTATCAATGAAAGAAAGGGCTTTTAATACGAACGGTTGTGAAATGCATATTTATGAAAGAGCAGGGTACCTGTGCCGTAAGGTCAGTTCGAGCGACCTGTTGCTTTGCAGGATTGTCAGATCCTTGGCTGGGGGGGTGGGTGGGTAGAGCGGCTGGATTTATTTTTGCAATCTTGTTTGGGGTGTTTTTTTTTTTTTTTTTTGTGGCAGGTAACATGCTTAAATATTTGTTTATACATCCGGGTGCAGAGGAAAGACAGCCCTCTGTGTTTTAAGATTGGCTGCTGCTTGGCTACCAGGAGCTCTTTATTTTCTTTAAATGATGTCATGCTAGCAGGCAGAATTTCACACGGTGCGTGAAGAGGATAAGCCTCTTTGGGAAAATTGGTGCACCTCAAAACATTGGGGGCACATTGCTTCTATTCTACTGGAGAAAAGAGAGGACCCCAGCAATCAGCAAGCAATTAGCCCGATGTAAATTAAATCCGTGCCTTAACTCCCAAGGATTTTTCTTTTTAAAATAGCTTTTGATCTCTGAACTGATGCTAGTGACTTTGGTTGGCTTAAAATAGATTTTCTAGAAAGTCAAGCCAGTCTCTTGAATTTTCTTTCACTTTCGTAGCAACGCTGGCTTTTTTTTTGTAAATGTTTAGGTCATGTTCTTTGTTGCCACGCTTGTGCTTTGTTGGATGGTTCTTTTGTTCAAGAAAATTTGCATCGGTCAGGCAGTTAGAAGCCATTGATATCACGAATGCCTAGCTTACATGGTTTTACTGGAGCTGAATCCATTGGTCCTGGAGTTTGGTACCGCAGCTGAATTAAACACAACTGTGAGATTGTGGTCTGGAAAACTTGGGTATTGCAGGTACAGGCAAATGCCTTCCTGCTTTGCAAACCCTCCCAAACCTCTTAACATTTTAAAGGATGTTCTTAGTTGACCAACTCTCAGCCTTGCTGGACACCATAATCCAGTCCTGAAAGTCTTTATCTTAAACATAATTGCATAATGTTTTCTTTTTCTACATATCCCCACTTAATTCTTATATTACATTTAATGGAATTGATTCGCGCCAATAAGTTTTCTGAGCATGGGGCCCTTGGCGCCCTCTGAGCTTGGTTGTCGTTTTGCCCACGTTTCATGACCCAACCAAGTAACAACATCAATGCTAGCAGAAGAAAACAACCAAGCTCAGAGAGCGCCAAGGGCTCCACCGTTCAAACCGGAACTCCAATATTCTCTTTTATATTTCTGGATATTGCAGAATCAAGCTGTCCCCTCCAGCTTTTTGAGTCTCTCCAAAATGACGATGATGATGACCTTTTTGCTTTACAGCAAGGAGTTGTTCACCATCCTTCAATTCTGTCACCAAGACACAGTGGGACGTGACAATGAACGCGCTCTGTCACCACTTCAAACATGATCCAAAGCTCGCCTGAGTCACAAAACTCTTTTCCTTGTGGCATTGTCTCCCTGGTCTTGGCGTAAAGACCCCCCCTCCAAACTTCCCATTATTATTGTATTTTTCAGCCAATCCGAGACGATTTGGGGGCGGGGTGTGTGTCTCATTTTGAGTCCAAGAAAACCTGCACGCCCGTGGACCTGGCCTTCTTCTGAGAGGAGACCAAACAGACGGGGCTTTCATCTCGTGTCACTCCATCACTGCTGTCTTGCTGCCATTTTCCTGCCGGTTTCATTTTTATTTTATTTTTATTTTTTTTGTGGCAGATGGGTTTCTCAGATGTGCTTCCAGAATGGATGGGGAAGTGGCAAGGGATCTTGATGACTCCCTGGAAGGCCTCCTGGCAATTGGGTTGGAGAGCTGAAGAATCGGCAAGCCCCTCACCATTTCTCACGGCCTCTTCTTCCCTCCTATCACCCCATCCCAATGCATCACGACAAAGCACCAGCTGTCTTTCCCCCACCCCACCCCGCCATCATGTCACTGGTAGCCTCACCTCTCAGAAACCAGCCTTGTTTATACTAGAAATTAAAAGTGAAGAGGTGTACAAAGGGGAGGGTGGTTACAGAACTTGGATAAGCTGTGTTGATGTCAAGAGCAGGTCTGCCCGAGCACCTTCTCTTACAACAGAGCTCCGTCCAAACCAGATATAGCGACAGAAGAGAATAGTGTCAGGGTTGAGCTGTGGGGTCCTTGGTGCTCTTGGAGTGCCCTGATGGCTTTCCAGATTTGCCAAAGCACCAAAAAGGCAAGACAAGAAACAGCGGGCGGAAACTAATCCAGGAGAGAAGCAACCTGGAATTAAGGAGAAGCTTCCTAAGCAGTGAGGACGATTAACCAGTGGAACGGCTTGCCTCCAGACGTGGTTGGCTGCTTCCACCACTGGAGGTTTTTAAGAAGCCTCTGACATGGTCCAAAGTCGTCTGCTTGAGCAGAGAGTTGGACTAGAGGACCTCCAAGGTCCCCTCCAAGTCTGTCATTTGTGATATTGCCTAGTTTGGTCCTGAAATATCTGCAAGGAAACCACCGAGCTCAGGGAGCACCAAGGATCTCACATATACAGGTAAACCTCAACTTACCACCACCATTGGGGACCAGAATTCCCTGTCGCTAAGCAATGCAGTCATTAAGTGGCCCGCGCCTGGTTTTTACACTTTTTGCCTTGGTCATTAAGCGAATCTTAACTTCCCTCCATTAATTTTGCTCGATGAAAGCTAGCCGAGAGGGTCACAGCGGGCAATCACATGACCCCTTGCCCCAGTTTTGATCACACGACTGCAGTGAGGCTGCCACCGTTGTGTGAGGAGCGGCGGCAACTCCCTTTTTGCATCACTTGGAAGGGTCATTAAAGAAATGGCCGTAAGTTGGGGACCACCTGCAGTACGACATAATAGACTCAAAATTCCCCTCACCCCTTTCATGTCTAACAGGAGCTCCTCCTTCTGTCTCCCCTTGACCTCCTCTGTCAATCACAACGGAAAAAAAAATATGGTACCTAACTGGAGAAGAGTGACATTTTGTTGGGAGCAAGTGAGCAGGAGGGGCTTCCAAGGCTGGGCTGGGGAATTCTGGGAGTTGAAGTCCACCGGTCTTAAAAGTTGCCAAGGTTGGGCACCGCTGGGCCAGGCGCAAGGGAGTTTTAGTAGCGTTCTACTCAGCTCATTCAAGACCCTGGCCTCCAGTTTCATCCTTTTTTTGTGTGTGTTTGCACTCTGCCTTCTGCATCGCATTGCTGATGGCCTGAAGGACGGTGTGCAGAGATCTGTTTAGATCCTTCTTTGGGGATGATCTGGTGACTGCGTAAAAGAAGCAGGCAAGACCCCCTCCTTTATTAAGTGAGGAGTGGCTAGGCAGGGCCAGGTAACCCCCAGGTGGTGGACGGGAAGACTGAATGGCTGACGGCCCTTCTTTTCCTTTTTAGGTTTTAACAGATTCTTCGGTAGCGTCTGTGTGGAAAGGGCCACACACCCTACACAACAACGACGGCTTTTGCCTGCATTTTCCAGTGTTTCTTTTGTCAGCAAGTTCAGCAAAATTGTTTCTCAAGTGCCAGCCCTGATCAGACCGAGGAGCCAGCGACGGAAATGGTAAAAATGACAAAATCCAAAACGTTCCAGGCGTACCTGCCAAATTGTCACCGAACCTACAGTTGTATCCACTGCAGAGCCCACCTGGCCAATCACGATGAGCTCATTTCCAAGGCAAGTCTCTAGACCTCATGCATTTGCCCTTTGATGCACCCTCGTTATTTGAAGGGCCTCAAGTCAGACGGAAAAGCCAGACCGGCGTTTTAGCTGTTTCGGAATCCTCTACTAAGAATTCGCTGAATAAAAACGCATAATGTGTATAGGTACTGAGCAGTGTTTTTCAAACTTGGCAACTTTAAGATGTGTGGACTTCAATTCCCAGGATTCCTCAGCAGCCTTGTGGGAGTTGAAGTCCACTCAACTCAAAGCGTGCTGGCTGGGGAATTCTAAGACGTGAAGTCCACACATTTTAAAGTTGCCAACTTTGAAAAACACTAGTAAAATCAGTGTGTATGTATGTTGCGTATCAGTTTCCCAGAAAATTATGCCTTTAAAAAACAGTTTAAAGGTGGATGGTGTAGTTTGTTGTTTTTCCATGCTTAGAAATGTCATCGCTTACATAAAACATAGCCAAGGAGTAATCCGTATCCATTCTACTACTAGGACTCTTTCTCTCTCTAAATGTCTGTGGAGATGCTCAATCATCCAGGTCATGGCTTGTCCCAAAGGTGGTTTTCTTTTGTTATGTTTTTTTCCTAAGTTGTTTAGTGAAAGCAATATCCGAAGCCACAAGCTCTTCTTACCTCTGAAGGACACTTTAAATTTCCTCCTAATCCATACTTGAAAAGATTTCAAACTGAAAGCCTGAAAAACTGTGTATTGTGAACCGATTCTTATTAATCCGTCTCCAAAATTCTGTATAATCCTTCGGCTTCTTGAGCTTATTTCTTCTCAAGAGTATTTCTTTCTCTCTGGTGTGTCTGGTACCTCTTCCTGCTGCATTTATTGGAGACAAATGTTGGATTGTACGAGGAGTCAACCTTGCAAGGCCCAGATTTTCCTTCTTAGCGTTGACCTAGCTATAGTGGATGTCCGTGTTGGAACTAATGAACTCACTTGTGGTAGCACAGTACAGGTAGTTCTAGGCCAGAGGTAGGCAACCTTGGCTCTTTTATGACTCGTGGACTTCAACTCCCAGAATTCCTGAGCCAGCATGGGGGAACTATGGCCCCCTCATGACTCGTGGACTTCAATTCCCAGAATTCCTGAGCCAGCCACGATGAGGGGAAAGGGAGAGGTTTCCAGGCTGAGCCGTGCTGGCTCAGGAATTCTGGGAGTTGAAGTCCACGAGTCGTCAAAGAGCCAAGGTTGCCTACCCCTGTTCTAGACTTACAACCACTCCTTTAGTAACCATTTGAAGCTACATGGCCTTGACAAAAAGCGACCTATGACCGTTTTTCACACTTACAACCTTGGCGGCGTTCCCCACGGTCACGTGATCATAATTCGGACACTTGGCAACTGGCATGTACTTACGACGGTTGCAACGTCCCGGAGTCACGCGATCCTCTTTTGCAATCTTCCGACAAGCAAAGTCAATGGGGGGGGGGAGAGCCAGATTCACTTAACGGCCGGGTTACTAACTTAACAAATGCCACGATTCGCTTAACAACCGTGGCGAGAAAAGGCGTGAAATGGGGCGAAACTCATTTGACGTCTTGCTTAGCCGTGGAAAATTTTGGGCTGGCTTGTGGTCGTTAAGTGGAGAACAGCCTGCATTTGTTTTTCAGGCTCTGAATGTTAAACTCGTCGTACCCAATGGACAGCAATCACATCTGCTTAAGTTTCCCGCTCGTTGGTTTTTATTATTATTCTTTTCTGTGCAAAAAAAAAAAAAGCAGATCCCAGCACTTTTGATCGAAGTGGTTAATAAACTCTTCTCCAAGTTTGTGTTTCCTGGGCGTTGAAGCTGTTTTCAGTGTAAAATATGTTTCAGCTTTAAAGGAAACCGTTTACCAAACTTACAGAATGTTTTCAGTCTAGTTCCGGGGTAGGCAACCTTGGCTCTTTTATGACTCGTGGACTTCAACTCCCAGAATTCCTGAGCCAGCCACGCTGAGGGGAAAGGGAGAGGTTTCCAAGCTGAGCCAGGCTGGCTCAGGAATTCTGGGAGTTGGAAGTCCACGAGTCATGAAAGAGCCAAGGTTGCCTACCCCTGGTCTAGTTGTTTATTTAGTATCTGCATTGTTGGAGTACTCACAAGTTTACTGTACTGCAGCTGATCTGGTGTACATTTCAGGTGTAAGGTATAGGTAGACTTACAACACTCATTTAGTGACCATTTGAAATTGCAACGGCACTAAAAACACCATTTTCCCCACAACTGATGCAGCCTCCCCATGGTCACGTGATCAAAAGTCAGCCGCTTGGCAACTGACTCACATTTGTGACGGTCGCAGTGTCCCAGGGTCACGCGATCCCCTTTTGCGATATCTATCTATATCTATCTCTATCTCTATATCTCTATCTATCTCTATCTCTATATTCTGTCTGTCTGTCTGTCTGTCTGTCTGTCTGTCTGTCTGTCTGTCTGTCTGTCTGTCTGTCTGTCTGTCTGTCTGTCTGTCTGTCTGTCTGTCTGTCTGTCTGTCTGTCTGTCTGTCTATCTATCTATCTATCTATCTATCTATCTATCTATCTATCTATCTATCTATCTATATCTGAGATGTAAAGCACAAAGTATTCCTCTTTCAAAAACAAACATTTCCTGTGTCAGGCTTTCATTGAATCACGTTGCCCTTAACATAAATCCAAACATTTCCTGATTTGCACGCCGTACATTGTGATACTGCAAATTGCTCATTCTGCTGGAAACGCGGTTGGGAAATTTGATTTCGAGTTACCTCTTGAAGCCTGTCCCTTGGGAAGGCTCTGTAAATCAGCATGTTCTTTTTCAGATTTTCTCTTCCACCTTTCCCTCTGGTGGATTCTGCAAAGAAAGTTACCTAGTCTTAAGAGCATCAAGCTTTCAGTCGCTCTGTTATTCTCCCACGCTACAGATTCTTTAACTCCTCATTTCCCTGTTCTGTATAAATGAAGTAGCAGTGGCTACATGATTACTATATGTAGTCCTCGACTTACAACTGTTGTAAGCCTCCTGCTTGAGCAGGGGGCTGGACTAGAAGACCTCCAAGGTCCCTTCCAGCTTCTATTCTATTCTATTCTATTCTATTCTATTCTATTCTATTCTATTCTATTCTATTCTATTCATTTAATTTAGGGACTGTTCAAAGTTACAGCACTGAAAAAAAGTGTCGTATGACTCTTTTTCACACTTAACAACTGTCGCAACATCCCCAGGGTCCTACGATCAAATTTCAAGCAACTGGCAACTGACTCATATTTATGACGGTCGCAGTGTCCCTGGAGGGTCACGTGATCCCCTTTTGCGACCTTCTGACAATCAAAGTCAATGGAGAAATCAGACTCCCTTAATGACTGTGTTACCAACTTAACAACCGCAGCAATTTGCTGACCCACTGTGGCAAGATTGTGGTCAATTGTGGTCGTAAGTAGAGGACTAAATGTAGTTCTATTTTCCTTCTTTTAGCGCCATTAAAATCTCTTCGCTAATTTTGAGCTTCTGGCTAAAAATAAGACTTTGTGCACAACTGCCACCTGAACTGGTGCTATATATATATTTTTTTAAAAATAATAAAGCTTAACTTTTCTCACAAAAATGCACAAAATATCAGCGTCTCTAAAGAAATCGTGAAATACTGGCACAGTTGCTCTGAAAAGCAAATTTTACAGCTTAGCATCTAACTCCAAAACTTCTAGACGCCCTAGCATTCCTGGAAAAAATAATAATAACCATAGTTGCAAGCTTCATCTTTTCATCCCTGATTCCGATCATCTTCCCCCTACGCCACGTAATAACGCGAGTACACGCTGCTTGATATAAACCTAATCCTGGTTGTGGCTAAAATCCCATTTATTTTAGCCAGGGTCTTTCAACCCTAAGGCAACGAGTAACGTTCTGGACATTTTAAAAGGGCTTCTAAGCTACGCGTAATATATTCTAATCTGCTTTCAGCCCTGATAGTATGATAATAAAACCTAAATAAACTCTTGAAATCTGCTGCTCTGTCTGTGGGTGTTTGTGTGTGTTTGTACACGCACACAAACACACTCACCCCATCATGACTTGAGGTCTGTTTTCCCTTTAGCCGCTTACTGATCACAGCCAAGAGCGAAAACGCATCCAGGCAGAGGGAAATTGACGGTGCCAAATGAGACATTTGTGAAGTGTGTTTCGCCCCGTTTTACGACTTTTCTTGCCACATCTGTTAAGTGAGTCATTGCAGTTGTTTAAGTTAGTAACATGGTGGTCCAACAAATCTGACTTCCCCCATTGACTTTGGTCACCAAAGGGGATCATATGACTCCGGGACACTGTGACGGTCATAAATATGAGTCGGTTGCCAAACGGCTGAATTTTGATCCTGTGACCCATGAATTAAGTGTGAAAAATGATCCTAAGTCCCTTTTTTCCCAGTCCTGTTTTAACTTCGGTCACTAAGTGAACAGTTGTAAGTTGGGGACTGCCTGTGATATATTTTCAGAGTTTCTGGAAATGTGTCTTTTGATAATGTCTGGTGGATACAAGCGTTTCATCCATTTCTAGCGTATAATTGATAGCTGGCGCAGAAACCTGACCCTCTACCATTTCCGAGTAGCTGAGAACTTGCAGGATTTTTAAATCCTTGTGTGAAAATAGGAATACACCCATCCTTCTTCCTTTTGTCACTTTTCTCTTGGTGAAGGCGATACAATAACAACTATAGAAATGTTGCCCTTCTCTTTGGCTACTTTTTATTTATTTTTTTGCAGCTCTATTATTTATTGTATCTGTTTCCATGTACCTAGAAGATTTGCCACATTTCTGCCACTGAGCCGGTGCCATAAGTCTTGGTATCTGTGTCTGTTAGATCAGAGATCCACAACCTTGGCGACTTTAAGACTTGTGGACTTCAACTCCCAGAATTCCTCAGCCAGCCCCTCAGGGCTGGCTGAGGAATTCTGGGAGTTGAAGTCCACAAGTCTTAAAGTTGCCAGGGTTGGAGATCCCCGTGTTAGATGATCCAGCGTAACTCTCACTTACTGTGTGTATTCTAGGCAATGCCCATTTCAGAGTTTACCATTGAAGCAGGTAGACCTTAGAATAGAATAGAAGCTGAAAGGGACCTTGGAGGTCTTCTAGTCCAGCCCCCTGCTCAAGCAGGAGAACCTATGCCATCTCAGACAGGTGACTGTCTAGCCTCTTCTTAAAAATCTCCAGGGATGGAGCGCCCACGATTTCTGGGGTGCTTTATTGAAAGAATGCTGTGACATGATCTGACCACATTTTTCTTTTTTTTAAAAAAAATAAATGTAACATTCCCTTCTCTCTTTCTTACAGTCTTTTCAGGGAAGCCAAGGACGCGCCTACCTCTTTAATTCTGTGTAAGTACCATTCATTTTCTGCTTTTCTGCAGCACTGAGAAATGTTTCGGTCTTGCTAGCCTGCTGGTGGGTTGGGTTGGAGAGAGGGAAAGGGAGAGAGGGAGAGAGAGAGGGAGGGAAGGAAGGAAGGAAGGAAGGAAGGAGAGAGAGGGAGGGAGAGAGAGGGGAGAGAGAAGGAGGGAAGGAAGGAGGGAGGGAGAGGGAGGGAGGAAAGGAAGGAGAGAGGGAGGGAAGGAATGAATGGGAGGGAGGGAGGGAGGGAAGGAAGGAGAGAGAGAGAGAAAAGAAAAAAACCAAGGGAGGGAGGAAAAGAAAGAGAAAGAGAGAGGGGGAGGAAGAAAAAGAAAGGAAAGGAAGAAAAAGAATACAAGAGAAGAAAAAGAAGGGAAAGAAGGAAGGAAGAACAGAAGAAAAGAAGGAAGGAAGGCTGAATTCCAAGTTCCAGGCAGTAACATCACACTGTTAGGATAATGCTAAGGAATGACAGGAAAGATAGATAGTGTTGAACATCAGACCATTTACAGGCTCTTCACCGTACCCTACTAAGGTCCACCTAGTTGACCCATCTGGAAAGCCTCCAGACCATCGTCCCCTCCTTACTGTTGCTCTTCAGCCATGCATATTTACCGCCCCACCAGAAATTCAAAAGAGGCACATTGAAACCTTTGGCCCAGCTGGACCATTCTGCCTGCTTGCCTTGGATGGAGGCGACAGACACATTGAAGTCGTTCTTCCTTCGCTCACGCCGAGAAGCCATCGCAACGCCGTCCCCTATTTTATACTAGACGCTTCTCGTAAATCCGCTGGCTTGGAGGATGGAAACAAGGCGTTTGTCTTCAAAACAGCTCTTGAATCAAACTCAGGAAACATTTCCCTCCCAAGTCCTGGCCCGAAGTGTTGTTGTTTCCCTATTTTTGCTGTCGACGCCATTATACATTCAACGAAACGACCTGTGTTTCTCCCGCCCTCCCTCTCTCTCTCTCGCAGGGTGAACGTAGGCTGTGGTCCTGCGGAAGAGCGGGTTCTTCTGACGGGCTTGCACGCCGTAGCAGATATTTATTGTGAAAACTGCAAAACCACCCTCGGATGGAAATACGTAAGCCTCTGCTCTGGGCGTGGCCTGGTTCTCTTGGTTTGATGTCGGCTTGACGCGAAAGAGGGAGCACCCCATCCCTGCCAGTTCCTTTACGTTTTGGGTCCGTTGGTTGAGCTGACCGTTGGAGGAGGACTCAGGCCAGTTGCACACAGTAGCAGTTGCGTTAGTTAGTTAGTTACACTTTTCAATCAGAATAGAGCTGGAAGAGATCTTGGGGGAGGTGTCTTCTAGTCCAAACCCTGATCAAGCAGGAGACCCTATGCCATGCTTTCAAGTCTCTTCTTAAAAACCTCCAGTGATGAAGCACCCACATTATCTGGTGGCGAGCTGTTCCACTGGTTAATTGTCCTCACTGTTAGGAAGTTTCTCCTTAATTCCAGGTTGCTTCTCTCCTTGATGCATTTCCATCCAGTGTTTCCTGTCTTGCCTTCTGGTGCTTTGGAAAATGAGTTGACCCCCCCCTCCTCTTCTTTGGGGCAGCCCCTCAGATACTGGAATACGGCCTTTACTAAGCAGGCCAGCTCCAGGTTTCAAAAGTCAGAGAATAGAGAGAGTCCTCAACTGAACGAAGCACAACTGAGCAGAACGTTTCTGTTGCTCAGTGATTACAGTGGATAAATGAATTTCCTCCCCTTTTACGACCTTCCTTACGACCGTTGTTGAACGAATCACTGCAGTTGTCAAATTAGTAACACGGTTGTTAAGTGAGTCCGGCTTCCCCCATTGACTTCGCTGGTCAGAAGGTCGCAAAAGGGGATCACGTGACCCCGGGAGACTGCAACCGTCGTAAGTACATGCCAGTTGCCAAGGGTCTGAGTTTTGATCACGTGGCCACGGAGGAGGCTGCATTGGTTGTAAGTGTGAAAAACGGCCATAGGTCCCTTTTTTTCAGTGTCGTTTTGACTTTGAATGGTCACTAAAGGAACTGTTGTAAGTTGAGGACTACTTTATAAGCAACTTGCTTGCCACGCTCCCATGTCTACTGCTAACGTCCCTGTTCTAATGTCACTTGGTCCAGGACATTTTTTTCAACTAGAGCGAAGGGGGAGAGCCTCAAAAGGCTGAGAGGTCCCCTGTGTTCATTTAGAGAGAGATAGAGAGATAGATAGAGAGATGATAGATAAATAGATAGAGATGGAGAGGTATAGAGATAGATAGATGATAGATAGATATATAGAGAGAGAACTAGATAGCAAGATATAGAGAAATAGGATAGATAGATAGATAGATAGATAGATAGATAGATAGATAGAGAACTAAATAGCGAGATAGATATAGATTAGAGAGAGAGATGATAGATAGATAGATAGATAGATAGATAGATAGATAGATAGATAGATAGATAGATAGATAGATAGATGATGGAGAGATAGATAGATAGATAGATAGATAGATAGATAGATAGATAGATAGATAGATAGATAGATAGATAGATGACTGATAACCTTTATTGTCATTTTTTTTACTGTGGGCACATTGGCACACATTAAAAATGAAATTCAGTTGCTTGCTCTCAAAGTGCACCCACACGTAACACACATTGAAACATGTTACACACAACATATGTATAAATACGTATGAAGAGAACTTGTCCTTAGCTCCATGCGCACAGATTTCAAAGAGCTGGGCGGCCAGCGTAGAAAGTGCATAACCTCCAGTCGACACCCTGGCGAGAAGAAGGAGGCTGTGTGGCTTGTGTTGTCCTTCCTGTTTGCGGCCCACCCTTCAGCAGAACGTGTGACATCACAGCTGCCTCTTTCCCCTTTCTCTTCATCTTAGGCACATAGTTAGGTGTGAACCAATTTCAAGATCACGTTTGTTAGGATTGTGGAGAACAGGAGGCCCGTTTCTTAACGCGTGATTCCATTTATGGGCTAAGGATCTTGGGAAGGTCACAACTAGCTTTCCTCTCAAACTTCCCTTGCATCGAAGGCCATCCTAGGTGATCTGGTGTCCTCTTAAGCTTATATATCTCCCCGTTCAAGTGGGATCGCGCAAAATGTTTGGTTTACTCTTTGGCTGGAGGCATACCTAACCTCAGGAGTCACCCGATAGGGCAGGGGTGGCGAACCTATGGCACGCGTGCCAGAAGCGGCATTCAGAGCCCTCTCTGTGGGCATGCGTGCTGTCGCCCCAGCCCCCTCCTCACCAGCAGCCCCCCTGGAGGAGAGTCACCCCCGGGTGCGGCCCACACGGAGCAGCGCACCCAAGGACATAGCCGGGCAGCAGGGACACGACTCCGCCCTCGCGCCCCATAGCGTGCAGATGATGCTGCGGGGTGTGGGCGGAGGGCATGGCTGCCATGGTGCTGCAGGGCTGCCTGGGTGATCTGCTGCGGGCCATGGAGGCGGTGCGTGTCCCTGCAGGTGGGCGGGGTGGGGGGCAGGTGGGGGCGGAGCAGGCAGGGTGGGAGGCAGAGCGGGGGCAAGGGGGCGGTTTTGGGGCACCCGGTCTCTAAAAGGTTCGCCATCACTGCGATAGGGGATGGGTGGCGTATAAATTTAATACCGGTAGCCCTCTTCCGAGGACTGCAGCTGAGCCCGAAGTTTCTGTGGCTAAAGCATGACAGTTATTAATTGGCTTTTGCCCCATTTTACGACCTTTTCTTGCCACGGTCATTAAGGGAATCGCTGCAGTGGCTTCCCCGTTGATTTTGCTTGTCGGAAGGCTGCAAAAGGGGATGGCGTGACCCCGTCTTAAAGACGAACCCGTTGCCATTTTGATCACGTCGCCAGGAGGATGCTGCAACGGTCCTGTGAAAGAAATGGTCCCTGGTCCCCTTTTTCTCAGTGCCCTCGTGACGCTGAGCCGTCACTAAACAAACCATCGATCGTAAGTCGGGGGCTACGTGTCAATAAATGGATGGATGGATGGACTGAGCTGTGCTTTGTCCCCTAGGAGCACGCCTTTGAGAGCAGTCAGAAGTACAAAGAAGGCAAATTCATCATCGAACTCGCTCACATGATCAAAGACAATGGCTGGGAATGAACTGCAATACGATTCCTTGTTTCTGGACAACCCATCTGTGGAACAGGCTTTATTTTATAAAAAAAAAAAGACTCACGGGGGAGGAAAAAAAGAAAAAAAAAACAAAAACAAAAAACGGCGGTCGGGTGGTCGAGACGCTCCTCCACCGCTCAGTGGTGTAATGTTGTGGTCCTCTCCTCTTTCCAGACTCTCTCTTGCCTGTCTTTTTTTTTCTCTTCCCCCCCTACCCACCCTCCTTGTGTAAGTCCCCCCCTTTTTCTATCTGTATCCCTGTGCGCACGGTTCTTTGGGATGAACTTTTTCTATACTCCCAAGGAAGAAAGAATTCCGTCGTTCCTTTGTTAGGTAGCTTCTCTCTTTTTTGACCGATTGCCTTCAGTTGCTCCTTTGTGCCGTGTGCGTGCTTTGTGCTGATCCATCTGCTCCAGAGTTTCGAAGGAGGCCCGTATGGACAGTCCTGAGAACGTGTAGGATTAAGTACACCTTCATTTTTTCCCTCTCCTCCCCTCCCTTACATTAGCCACTCCTGTGGTCTCTTTGCCGTGAGGAGGATTGCAGTATTGTATATTCATTATTCTATCTTTTTTCCTTTTTTTAAGTGTACCGCGGCCCTTTAGCATTTGTTTCGGCTAGGTTTCGTGAGATATTTCAAGTTACCAGCCCCTGACTGAATGTAGCCAGGATTTGTTTGTCTGTTTGGTTTGGTTTGGTTGTTTTTTTTTTTAAAAAAAGAGAGAAACTGTCAGAAAAGAGATTTGAGTAATAATTTACAAGGATAACTTCAAATGGTAGATCCAATTCAGATGCATTCTGAAGACAAGCTTAAGCTTTGCTCCTGTGAAAGGGGGGAAAAAAAAGAATGTATAGCAGGGTCTTTTAAGATCAAGGGGCTGAAAAATAGGCAGCTCTTATTTTTAATACGTCGGTTTAAAATGTTTTTGGTACTGTAACCTTGAGAATAGGAAAAAGGGGGTACCAGAAATTTTGATGGCTGGTTCCATGTAGTTTCAACCTAGTTTTAATGCAGTGGATGAGAGACGGTTAATTCGCAGGTCATCGAAGTCAGCGGCTTTGGCAGTACTGAAGCACACCAAAATGCGTGCGTGGTGCGAGTGTGTACGAAAAGCTGTCCCTAATCCATCTGGAGAAGGTTGTAAAGTTTTTGCAAGCGAGTCAAACGCGACAACCTGGCACAAGCTCTTTTATTTTTTTAAAAAAAAAAGGAAGAAAGAATGAATGAATGTAGGTTTGTTTTTTTTAAAAACAAAAGGGGGTGTGTGATTTGCTGGCTGAATCATCCCTAAGCACAATTTTATAATAAACCTGTTAATGTAAAAGAAACATCACCTGGGAATTTTTACACCCCTCCTCCTCCATGGTCAGCGTGGTGGGTCAGAGAGGACCACCAAACGTGTAAAAAGTGTGTAGCCTTTCCTTACAGGAACTTTTATGCATACCATTTCAAGAGATTTGAAAACTTCATGGGGGGAGGGGATTGTTATATTTTTTTGGGGGGGGGGGATTGCAATTTTCTTTTCCTCCCCAAATTCTTTCCAAGAGGAAAAAAATATATTGGAGAACACTATACCTGAATAATACCAAACTGCTGATAGCATGAGTAACAATAACCGTAATAATTATATAGGAAGCTTTACAATGGGGACGCTGTAATGTACTTCTTACTTGTTGCAACTCAAGCTTATTGTCTGGCTGCTACTAAGCTCCTCTAACTGACATTCAGATCTCAAACTGCACTTTAGCTTTTCGCCTTCCTTATAAAAATAGGAACTGTCTTCTCCTGAAAATTGAATGCTGCCCCTCTATCCCTCTTGATTCCCCTCCCCATTTCATTCCTCCATAAATTCTTTGGGAAGAAGAACGATTTTACACTGTGATGCAAAAAAGAAAAAAGGATATTGAATATATGTCTATTTAAGTGTGTGTGTGTGGGTATGTATATATAGTTACCTTTTAAACATTTGGATCCAAAGAGCTGTCCTTCCTGACAGCTAGTCTCAGATTTTGTTTGACCTTTTATTCTGGTGCTTTATTTAGTGTGAATGAATTTTGAGACCCGTGAATCTACAGCCCCGCGCGGCAGAATAGAGACTCATCTTGATTCACATCCAAACAGCAACAGTTTCAGCCCTCGGAGAATTTGACTAGAAGAGGAGATGCTGGCTTGTTAAGGGATGCTTGTTGGTTAGGTGCTTGCTTGTTAGGGAGTACGTTGGGGTGTGTAATAATTCAATGTAGGGCAACTGGATTGAGAGTCATCAGCATAGGAACCGTGAACAGCATCCGAAATACATCCCACGAGTTTTCTGACTTGCAGCCCCAACAAAAGAACCGGTGGTTATTCAAATGAAATTAGCTTGTACTCTGCTCTACAAATCCTTTTAAGGTCCAGTTCTGATGTATCTCTTGCTTGATGGCAGCGGACTATCCTTCCCTGTGGGATCAGTGTCCACAAAAGTCCTGGATTTCTCAGCAGCGTTGTGGGCCTACAGCGGTGGCTGTCACCTTTTCCCTTCAACCATGAATGCTTGCTTCGCTAACGTGGTTGCTCATCTTTGATGCATTTCTCAATCATCCGAAAGACCACTTGGGTCGGATTTTGAGAAGGTTGAGGAGCTTGAAGGGAAAAAGAAAGACGGAGGAGAAAATCTTATGAAAGACCGTATTTTGATCAGAGAATGCTTGGGCCGAACTACATGTTACACACCAATGTGACTCTGTTTCTCATAAAGCTGAAAATTCACACTGAGTGGTAGAAATCCATTTGAAGTGGATTGTATACTAAGCTGTCTGTCAAGGTATAGTTTCTCGTCACGAAAACAGGGACACCTTCCTACATACTTGCGTGTAACATGTAGTCCTGCCGGCCTTTTGAGTAAATATATGCAGACGGGCGTTTTCCTTAGAATTTTTTGTTTAACCGAGGGGCCAAAAAAAGAGGGGAAAGTGGAACATCGATTTGCAGCTTAAAATCAGATGCAATTTATTTGTAGGGAGAAGCATTTAAAGGTACCAAACAGAGCAATATTATGAGGGACACAAGGGACATAAAAGGCTGTAGAGAATTTTAAACCCAGAACAAATTGTGTAGGCCTGAAGTAGCATTCCTGGGAATTGTTGGGGTTTTTTTTGACTTGGCCTTCGAAGAATTCCTTACAAGAAACTGCGTAGTTGAAATTGAGAGATTTGGTGGATCCAGATACTGCTGGACGTTGTTTGATGTCTAAAAAAAGATCAGTCTGGTTACTGAACTTTCCAGCGTTAATTTAAAAAGAAAAAAGAAAGAAAGAAAGATACTTGAACATTTTACAAAGCATTTTCCCATTTTAACTTTTTTTTTTTTTTGTAACGTATTCTATTTAAGAGTTTGTGTGTGCTTTTGTGGGTAAGTTTAATCTTTCCCTTCAACTTGAGCACCTTTGTTGCTTGTTATTTTTTATTACTGTTGATCTTAACATTTATTTTATATATATATATAAAATATATATACTATATATTTTATAAATTGTAACGGCGATTTTTGTGAACATCTACGCATTATCTACTACTAGATCTCCCTCCCCTTGGTAAAGTGAGTGAACTGACTCCAAGCTGGTTCTTGAGATTGTTCATTGGCACTTAGAGGAACACGCTGACAACTTTTACATTTGTGAAGTGTGTGGCTTTTTTTTTTGGTTTGTTTGTTTGTTGTTGTTGTTCTTGGGAGTCAATAGTCACGACTCTTGTAAAATAGCCACACAAACCCAACCTGACTCAGACATTAAAATGCACACAAAAAGTCCGTTTGGATATTCCTAGACGTTCCCACGTGTGGGAGAGAATCATCATTCTTGGTGGACCTTTGAGAATTGCTGGTTCAGCTCTTCCTTCTAAGGCCCCATTGAAAGCATCTTCTAAAAGTGGAGGGTCTGAATTTCATTTCTTTTGAGTGGGCAGTTGTAGGTGACTTCTACACAACGGTGCACTTTCAGGAGATTGTCGACAGCGTTGATGAGTTGCCCCACCAGTTTTGTGAGGCCGAGGGTGTCTGGCCTGCTGTGATGCTCCGTGAATCTGTTCCCTTGCGTTCTGATCTTTCCTAAAGCCACATCCCAATCATTAGGGTCACCGTAGAGCAGTGTTTCTCAACCTTGACAATTTTAAAGCAAGTGGACTTCAACTCCCAGAATGCTGGCTGTGGAATTCTGGGAGTTGAAGTCCACATGCCTTAAAATTGTCAAGGTTGAGAAACACTGCCGTAGAGAAAGATAGAACCGTGTGGCAAATATCGTTGTTAACACTCACTTGGATCTGCAGGAAAATTACACCTCGTAGCGCTTAACGTTTTCAAGGAAAACCAATAGCCTCGTATTGGCCGCGAACAAGGATAATCGACATGAAAACAGTACAAAGTTTTTGGCCCTTTCATCTGAAACGGGACATTTTGATCTTTGTTTTGTTTTTGTTTTCCGATAAGCTAAAAACTACCCCGTACATTTTTATCCGGACTTGGAAAGATAAAACCATACCGAGACCTTTAATTTGCATTGCTAGGCCAAGAAAAGATTATTCAAGCGAGAATGGATCAGTAGCACCAGAGTCATTTCTCCCAAGTGTAAAACCGACCGAATAGTGTGAGTTGTTTAAAAAAAAAAAAGGATTTTAGAGAAGCAAACACATAAGTGTCAAACCCATGGCATTTGCGGCAGTTGGTGTGTGCCTCATTGCTGGAACAATTTGGGGGGAAAAAAACACAAAAAAACCCTGCTTTATTTTGCAGCTGATGTGGCTTCTTCCTGGTTCTCGCCTGAGCAATACTATACACAATTTGTGGTTTCACTTTATTGTATCTCTTTGACAGTATCACAATAAAAACTTTCCGTTGTTTTGTTGGATGTGACTTTTTATTCTCTCTCTCTCTCTCTCTCTCTCTCTTTCTCTCCCCCCCCCCTGGCCCGGGTTTCCCTCCCCAAATGGTAGATTCACACAACCCCAGGACTCTGCAACCGTCATGAGTATGACCACAGAGCTACTGTAGTGGTCGTAAGTGTGGGAAAGGGTCACGTCAATTTTTTTCAGCGCAGTTGTAACCTCGCTCACTGAACGGACAGGTGTAAGTTGACAGCTGCCTGCATTTCAGAAAAGATTTCATTTTTTTATTCATTTATTAAATTTAAATGTCCTCCCCCCCTCATAATGACTCTGGGTGGCAAAACAGACAGTTTGGGTTCTTTAAAAAAAACGTCCGCTGTTCGTTTTTTCCCTGCCTGCCTGCCTCCCTCCCAGTGTGTTGAAGCAACACAAAGGCCGATTGTCACAAACACTTGCTGATCTGGCAGAAAGATCCCCTTTCTTTCCAGGGCAGCTCTAAACTGGAGGCGATGATACACGGGCCAAAGAATGGGCACAATCCACACAATTGTTGGCCCTGTTCGCTTCTGCTTGCCAAGGCGGGCAGCTAACCGTGTCGTCTCCCGATGACGTCCTTTCTCCTCTTTTATCGGAGTTGCCCTTCCATCCATCGTTTGTGCGCTGAGTGTCTCACTGAACTTGCCTCTGTTGTTTTTGGAAAGCTTTCCACTATCCCCATTAAATTTATATTTCCAGTATTTTTTGAAAACCTCCAATTGGCGCCCAGCAAAGTTTGTTTATTTATTAAACTTATATGCTGCTCTGGGTAGCTTATCGCATCGCGAAAGCCAGTACAAGTCGCCCTTCCGGGTCTTAAAAGTTAACAATGGTTGGACACTCTGTTGTAGAGCATGATTAGATGTAAAGGCTGATTTTTTTCTTTTCTTTTCAATTTAGCTGAAATGTTTTTTGTTATCCTGGATCAGACAATTAATTGTTAAAAAAAAAAAGCATAATACCTGGAACCGATAATAGAATTGCAAGAAAGACATGGTTTTGGGTGTAGGAAATAATGAGTACTAGGGCACCCAGATCAGAACTTTTTTTTTTCCAGTTTTATTTGGCTTTGTTTGATTGTTCCGTGCTGAACAATGTCTTTTTCTGATCGGGAAATTATTTTAGAAATCGTGCGTTAGAGTCTTCTGTATAAAATTAGAACTTTCCAATAAAGCATAAATAATATAACCTGCATAACCTCTCTTAACAGGGATGATTCACTTGGCTTTAGACATTAAAAGCTTTGTTAAATGCTCTTTATGGAAAATGGTTACAGCCACTAATGGGCTTTCAGACTGCATCTTTGTCCCAGAACAATTTTCAAGTTCTTATATATGCTGGCTTCTTCCTCCAGATCTCCAGTGGAACCCGTAAGTGTTTGGAACAACTCCATCCACGATATTTGAGGTTTTTCTTGAGCATAGTACTAACTTAATACAAGTTTGTGAGCTGCTCTTTGAGCTTGGTTGTTTTCTAGCAGACGTTTCATGACCTGCCTAGGTAACTTCATCAGTGTTGGAAGGGAGTGGAGGGAAGGAGGGGGAGAAGATGGGGAGGAGGAGGAAGAGGAGAAGGAGGACTGTGGGGTCCTTGGTTCTCTCTGAGCTTGGTTGTTTTCTAGCAGACGTTTCATGACCTGCCTAGGTAACTTCATCAGTGCTGGAAGGGAGTGGGGTTTGCGGAGTGGAGGAGACGGGGAGAAGATGGGGAGGAAGAGGAGAAGGAGGTGGGGGAGGACTGTGGAGTCCTTGGTTCTCTCTGAGCTTAGTTGTTTGTAGCAGACGTTTCATGACCCGCCTAGGTAACATCATCAGTTGTCTGATGCACTCATATAGTACTGATGATGTTACCTTGTTGGGTTCAAACTGCCCTAAACAGTCTCTGCTCGATGCCTTCCTCCATGGCTCAGCACTGCACCCTGCTACTCATTCTACCTGTAGACTCACCACCCATCAGTTACTTCACTCTTCCCCCGTTGGCCTAAAAAAGCAGTCTGCAAAAAAACTGGGTTGTTTTCCTTCTTGCAAAATATCCATTCAATTTAGATCATTCTGAACTTGGCAAGTTTCACCAGCCTCCTTTCAGCTTAGTAATTTTTATTTCCACCTCTCGCCCAGCCACACGGGCAAAAAAACCCCCCTCCAATCCTTTCTTCCAAAGAGCTCTTGGTCCCTTTTTGAAAATCTTGGAAAATGCAGGGGGGGGGGGCTTGGTTTTTCTGTCAATAAAATGACTGGGGTGGGGGAAAAAAATCCTAAGTCAGCAGGCTTCTGGGGCGGGGAGGGGGGCGAAGGGGGAGCCCCAAATTGATAACCAGGAAACAAATGAAAACTTTTAAAAGCTTTTAATATTTCACATAATCTATCCTGCTTACCAATTTTGTAATCCGGGAACCTGTACAAAAACAAACAAACGTTGCAACGATTAATTTTCAAAGGTCGCTGTTTAAACCTTGCACGCATCAGATATGCACCGTTTTCAAGCATCTCAGCAAATCCCTGAATCGTCCCAAGAAAAATTCAGTGACGGCGGCTGTAATTTCTACCCAGGTAGCACAGACTGAAGCATACAAAGCTAACTAACTCCTATTTTGGCTTCTGTAGGACAAGTGGCAATTCTCCTTTTTAGCATGAATGGAGTTAATTGTCATCTTCCTGCTGCTGCAGAACATTTGTCAATGAGATCATCGCGGAAGGAAAAGTGGTGGGCGAGGAAGAATGTTGTATTTATATATATATATATATATTTATTTATTTTTAAAAGCTCCTTGCGTGTTTTAGCTCGGCAGCTACTGCATTACCTAGAAACGGATGTGAGAGTCACCGGGAAGTTCACGCTGGATCAAAACTCAATGCTTTCCGACGTTGCCAAGTTGAACGGCAACTTTGAGAGATCTTGGTGACCTCCAGATGTGTGGGTTTTCCAGAAGGCCCAAGCTGGATGGCCTGTGCTGGCAATTTCAGGAGTGGGCAGAATCAGTCTTGGACCCCTGCGTGCCGTTTTTTGACGGGGAGCAACTAAACACACGTGTGTCCTCAATAGACAGAACTTCCATTTTGGTGGGGATGGAGGAACTATGAAAAGTTGCCCTGAAAGTTTACTTGAAGGGTAGTGATGTAGAAAAGGGGCTAAAATGTGACCCCTTTGGGGAAGATCTTTCAACCCTTACTTGTTGTTTTGCCTTTCTTCAAACAGACACTTACTTCCCAGTTACTGGTCTCTGCTCAACTTTTATCACTATTAGCAGGGGATTTATCACCTACGCCAGGGGTAGGCCACCTTGGCTCTTTGATGACTCGTGGACTTCAACTCCCACAATTCCTGAGCCAGCCATGCTGAGGGGAAAGGGAGAGGTTTCCAAGCTGAGCCAGGCTGGCTGAGGAATTCTGGGAGTTGAAGTCCACAAGTCATCCAAGGGCCAGGTTGGGAGACCCCTGCAGTTAAGGGGTCAGCAGAATCTCTGCTGGGTCTGTGCCAGGGACAGGAGGAGGCAGCAGCAGCCACAGGCTACCAATGTCAGGCAGATGCAAACAAACCATCTTGCAAAGCGCTGCACTTACCAACACAATAAGGGATTGCAAACGACAGAAGTACAATTCCACAGAGTAAAAAAAAAGAGAATATTTTAAAATACTTACAGAAGTAGTTCTAGCTCTCTAGTCCTCAAGCCCAGCAAGCAGCAGGTCTTCCACGCAGCTCCAGGAAAGCAAAAGCAAAAGAGATCTTGCAAAAATCAGCCAATCAGCTTCGGCCATGTGACCAGCACCAAAAAAAAAAAAATCCCACTTCCGGCTTCTCCTCTCCGAGCCACGTGGATGCAGAGGCCTCTTTGTTGGTCGTAATTTTGCACGTCTAACAGTGAGTCTGAATTCGTTCGTTTTTCTGAACACTCGCTAAACAAACGTTCGTACCTGGGGGGGATTAAGTGTATATAGCCATTTGTGTTAAAATTAAGAATAAGTCCCACTTGAATAACTGCACTCTGCTTTTAATTAAACAGCCAGTTGCATTTAAACATGGAGACCTTGTTGAAGAGCCACTGATAGACTCTGTGGCTCTCTTTTTCTTCCAGGCACCCAGTGGAAAGGTTTTTTAAATAAAATAAAATAAACTCCTAGGGTTTTCTTTGCATTTGTTCGAATTTGAATAACTTTCCTCCTGCTTTTAATTAAACAGCCAGTTGCATTTAAACATGGAGACCTTGTTGAAGAGCCACTGATAGACTCTGTGGCTCTCTTTTTCTTCCAGGCACCCAGTGGAAAGGTTTTTTAAATAAAATAAAATAAACTCCTAGGGTTTTCTTTGCATTTGTTCGAATTTGAATAACTTTCCTCCTGCTTTTAATTAAACAGACAGTTGCTTGTCCGTTGCATTTAAACATGGAGACCTTGTTGAAGAGCCACTGATAGACTCTATGGCTCCCTTTTTTTTCCAGGCACCAGGTGGAAAGGTTTTTTAAATAAAATAAAATAAAATAAAACACACTTCTAGAGTTTTCTTTGCATTTGTTCCAATTTACTGTGTACTTGAATAAGTGCACCTGCTTTTAATTAAACAGCCAGTTGCATTTAAATATGGCGACCATTTTGAAGAGCCACTGATGGACTCTGTGGCTCCCTTTTTCTTCCAGGCACCCAGTGGAAAAGGTTTTTTAAAAAATAAAATAAAATAAAATAAACTCCTAGGGTTTTATTTTGCATTTGTTCCAATTTACTGTGCACTTGAATAACTGCACCTGCTTTTAATTAAACAGCCAGTTGCATGTAGCTGCATTTAAACATGGAGACCTTGTTGAAGAGCCACTGATGGACTCTGTGGCTCCCTTTTTTTTTCCAGGCACCCAGTGGAAAGATTTTTTGTTAAAAAACAATAAAAATTAAAAATTAACTCCTAGGGTGTTACTTTGCATTTGTTCCAGTTTACTGTGCACCCTGCTTTTAATTAAACAGTCAGTTGCTTGTCCGCTGCATTTAAACATGGAGACCTTGTTGAGGAGCCACTGATGGACTCTTTGGCTCCCTTTTTTTTTCCAGGCACCCAGTTCGCCACCTCCGCTTCAGCTCCCACAGTCTCATCACGGCCCACATCCCCAGTGAAAAGACTCCCCAATGGAGCCAGCATCACGGATGAGGAATTGTCCGCTCACCAAAGGTAAGAGCTGACCCTCACGGTGGTACTTTTCATCTCAACCAGCAGGAGGCGCCCTGTGACACCCCTCTCAGGGTTGCTAGACTACAATTCCCAGCAGCCTTAGCTAAATAATATTGTGGGACACTGGGAGGCATTCCCCCAAGTTGGCCTTCCTCAGTTTAAACCAAGGGTCTTCCAACTTGGCCCTTTTATGACCTGTGGACTTCAACTCCCAGAATTCCTCAGCCAGCGTCCATAAGTCATAAAAGGGCCAAGTTGGAAGACCCCGGGTTTAAACAAAGGAAAAAGAAGCCGCAATGGAGGAGCGTTTCAGAGCTTATGGTGGCAGAGAGCCAGGATGTTGTGGCCAAGCCAGGCAGGGGTTTAGGATGGGAGGGTAGCCAGCTATAAATCACAAGCAAGTTCTGGTGAGCAGCAAGTGGCTTGGAAGAACAAACCAGCATGATGGGTGAAGGATGGTAAGATGTTCCAGCACTCATTATTATGGGTTGGCTTGGCTAAGATTGATGGGAATTATAGTCCAGCTGCTTCTGGATGGCTATTGGCCTCCCCTCCTCTTGGAATACAGAGCAGTTTAGCTTACCCAAATCCTGTTTTAAATCTAATCTTCTCCCTTCCCCTTCCCCCTTTCTCTCCCCTTCTCTTCCCTTCCCTCTACTCCCCTTCCCTCCTCTCCTCTCCTCTCCCCTCCCTCTCTCCCCTTCTTTTCCCTTCTCTCTTCCCTCCTCTTCTCCTCTCCCCTCCCCTCTTCCTCCCACTTCTCTTCCCTCTCTTATCTCCTCTCTCCTCCCCTTCTCCTTTCCTTTCCCATCTGTTTCCTCATACTCTGAGCTGACTTCCAAGAAGGTGAATACAAGACAGTTGACATATCTAGCCAGGGAATTCTGGGGATTGAAGTCCACATGTCTTAATGTGGCCAAGGTTGAGAAGCAGTACTCTAAAAGTAGAACATCCCGGAACCATTAAAGGTGCTCCTTCAANAGCTGGACCCTGGAGAAGGAGAACCCCAAGGATGGCGTTCCTGCAGACCTCTTTGGAGGGCTCGGAAGCCACGGGTTGGCCAAGTAGGCAGCAGAAGAAGGGGGGCACATGGGGGTCCCACAGCTTTAATAACAGTGCTGTGGGAACGTAGAAGAGATGGTGGCTAACAGGAACCATGATAGATAGGCAAGAATCAGGAAAAGATAATAAAGGCTTTAGCCCAAGAATCAGGAGGTAGTAAGACAGATTGTAGCCCACATATGCAGACACCATTCTGGGGGAAGGGAGGGCTTCCATTCCTTGCACCTAGCTAGAATAGTTCGGTGCTGCCTTTCTGAAACACGCTGACGCTCCCTGCAACATCTGGAGATCTTAAGAAGAAGAAGAGACTTTGGGAGCGTTTTTCTTGTAAATAAAATATATTTATTAAGTGTTGGTCTCGGGATGAGGGGTTGGTGTGCTTGAAAATGGCTGTTTTATTGTCGGGTGCTGGTTTTCAAAATCCCACATTAGGAGAGGATCCAGAGGCCATCCCAGTTGGAGAAAATCCTGCCACAGGTAAGTCAAGCATGTGTGTGTAAGTATCCTTTCTTCTCCAGCTCCATTGGCGCTTTGCCTGATTGCACCAGGACTGCCAAAGCAGCACCCCTCCTCCTTAACTGTGCTGCCTGGGGCTGCTGGGAGTTGTAGTACATCTCTAACTTGGTGCACCATGGGGATCTTTACCGGATCTGTTCTCCATGCCAGTTTTTGTTGGCTGGTCACAAGTCATCTTGTGGGGCCTCCCTGCTGGGTGGGCTAGGGCAGCTGCCAAACCAGCAGGGACAGCACCATAGGTATTCCTCTCGGCTGTTGCAACATGGGCTGAGGATGATGGGACTTGGTGGCCAGGGAGAAGTCAGATGGGCAAGGCCTCAGCACCTGAGAGTTTGCAGTCCTTGTGCAATCAGGAGAAAAGTGACTGGTATATATGGGCAAAAGGGTCTTTTCTGGGCAACTTTAAATGTTTTCCTCACGCCGATTGGGCTAATCCAGCAGTTTCCCCAAAGGAATCTTTCCAGACCAGGAAGATGGTTTTGGTATTCTGGAGGTATCCTGATGCCCCCATGAAGACACTTCCTTTTCTAGGAACTTCCTTCTCGAAAACTGTTGCCGAAGAGGCAAATTGTGACATGATAAGAGGGTCCCTGGATTGCCCATATATATATGCAGTAGAGCTGCAGAAGAAAGATGCACACATGCAGCTGGATGTATATTGTGTATAAGCCAGGGCAGTGTTTTACAAACTTGTCAGATGTGGGGGACTTCAACTCCCAAGTAATTCTGGGAGTTGAAAGCCATCCATCTTAAGGTGGCCAAGTTTGAAAAAGACTGCTCTAAGGTTACCAGATCTGGCCTGCAAAAATATGCTAGGCCACTAGATGGTGCCAAATGTAATTTGCTGCCCTCTAGTGGCTTTTTTTTCTTTTGCAGCCCAGAGCTGGTAACCTTAGTATGGTATACACCTTAATATATGGTAATATGTAGATATATAAACATATACCATATATTAAGGAATATGCCTATTACTGTATGTGCCTGTGTACATTAACACAGTTGCATACAGTCATCTAGGCTAAGATCTATTGGGATCTTTTTTCCTAATAGATCTTAGCCTATATTGCTCTATGTGTCTGTATCTTAACACAGACACATAGAGCAATATAGGCTAAGATCTATTAGGAAAAAAAAGGTCCCAATAGATCTTAGCCTAGATGACTGTATGCAACTGTGTTAATGTACACAGACATGCAGTAATAGGGGGGGTGGGGGGTGTCCCAATATAGTGGAATGAACCAGACACTCTGACTTGACTTTATACATGAGTCAGTGTTTGGGGAGGTGCTTATGTTTTGGGTTTTGGGGAGTACACCCTCCCCTTTTCTCATTCAAGAAGCTTCTTCAGTTCTGGCTGAATGGTGGGAGATGGAAGGATTTATATTCTTTGCAATCATCTGGTTATTAGTACTCCAAAGGTCGGTCGTCCTCTCTCTGCCGTTGAAGCCACCTGGGGGTTTATCTGTGTCCTCGGAGTCACCTGGACCAGTGTGGAGATGGGCCTGGGACCTTCTTGGGACTGCTGCAAGGACCGTGTTGGAGACAGGAGAGAGGTGGTGTTGTATTCCTTCCCCCTCTGTCCACAAAGGGCTGTTGGGTTTTAACACAGATGGCCTCTTTGACCCCTCTTTCAAACCAGGGGTCCTCCATCCAGATCGTGGACTTTGCTGTCTTCAAGAGTGGCCTTCGTCTCTCAAATGCAGATGGACCGCTGTTCCAAGTGTGCTTTTCCAAGAGGCAACTGGACTTCCTTTGTTTTACCTTGAAGATGTTTCACTTCTCATCCATCAAGCTTCTTGGATGAGAAGTGAAAGTCTTCAAGAAAAAACAAAGGAACTCTACTTGCCTCTTGGAAAAGGACCTTTGGAGCAAACCTTGACCTGGCTGGCTAAGAATCTCCATAGACCAGGGATAGGCAACCTCAGCTCTTTTGACTCATGGACTTCAACTCCCAGAATTCCGGGAGTTGAAGTCCACGAGTCATAAAAGAACGGAGGTTGCCTACCCCTGCCATAGACAGATGAACTGCTGAATCTTGTCCTGATGGGTTTGTTCTATGTTGTGCCATGCGTTCATGAACAAAACAACCACAAGCGCATGCCACAACATAGGAGAACAAGCCCACTAGGACAAGATTCATACTTCAACACTGAAGTATACAGAAAACCCACACAATGCTTACCTTCATTGGAGCAAAAACACGGAAGTCATCAGACTCCTACACTACTGGGCTGAAGGTTTATCTACCAGCAAGGAGGGAAATGGACACATCGAAGAAGCCCTCAGAACCTGTGGCTATCCCAATTGGGCCTTCATCAAAGCCAGACAAAGATCCAGTAGGATCCTTTGTCCCCCCTGCGCCCAATAAGGACAAAAAAACAACAAACAAAGTAACATCCATAAAGTGCAGGAATATCTGAAAAGCTCAGAAGGATTTACAACTAACTCAACGTACGTGCACACTTTCAACCCCAAAATACACTAAGGCAGTGTTCCTCAAAACCTTGACAACTTTTAAGATGTGTGGACTTTGGCTCCTAGAATTCCTTAGCCAGCATGCTCACTCAGGAATTCTGGGAGCTGAAGTTCACACATCTTAAAAAGTTGCCAAGATTGAGAAACTGCACCCCAAGGATAAAATGCTCACACACAAACTGAGCAATGCAGTAGAATGTAGTGAGACATGTACATATCTGCACATTGGAGAAACAAAACAAACCACAAATGCATGGCACAACCTAAGAGAACAAGCCCACCAGGACAAGGTTTAGCAGTCCATCTGCATTTGAGAGACGAAGGCCACTCTTTCGAAGACAGCAAAGTCCACGTTCTGGATGGAGAGGACCGCTGGTTTGAAAGAGGGGTCAAAGAGGCCATCTATGTTAAAACCGAACAGGCCTCTCTCAACAGAGGGGGAGGGATACGACACCACTTACCTCCTGTCTCCAACACGGTCCTTGCAGCCGTCCCAAGAAGGTCCCAGGCCCATCTCCACACTGGTCCTGGTGACCCCGAGGATACAGATAAACCCCCAAGTGGCCTCAACGGCCCTCAGAGAGCTAACGACTTACCTTTGGGGTACTAAGGACCAGATGACTGCAAAGAATATAAATCCTTCCATCCCCCACCATTCAGTCAGAACTGAAGAAGCTTCTTGGATGAAGCTTCTTGGGGCATGTATATATACATATATGCACATGCAGAGACTTGTTGGCATAATTAGTTTATTCCAGGAATAGACCAATTATGTCTCTCTGTGTGGATATATATACATACACATATATGTGCATATTAGCATATTTTAGTAAATAGAACTATCTGTACAAAATGCTAATATGTACATAGAAGAATGCCTATATATATTACTACATAAAAGCTGGTATAGGTAGTCCTTGAGTTAAAACACTTCGTTTAGTGACTATTTGAAGGTGTAACAGCACTGGAGTAGCTTACAACTGCAATATCCTCGTGGCATGTGATTAAAGTTCAGAAGCTTGACAACTGACTCATACCTATGACGGCTGCAGTGTCCTGGGGTCAGGTGATTGCATTTTGTGACCTGACAAGCGAAGTCAATGGGGAAGCGAGATTTGCTTAAATACTATGTAGCTAACTCAACATTTGCAGTTAACAAATGTAGCAACAAGTCATTAAATTGAGCAAAACTCACTTAACAAAATGCCTCGCTTAGCAACAGAAGCTCTGGACTCAAATATGAGCATTAAGTCAAGGACTACCTGTAATATATATAGCCATTCACCCCGAAAGCTAGCTTACCATGGGCACCCCCTCTCATAACGTGGAGCAGGGGGTCCGTTTGGTGTTATAACAGCCCAGGAAGCTAGAAGTAAAACACATAACAACTGCACAAATATATCAAACACTACAACATTGTATCAACGCAGAGGTCCTTTTACTGGACACCGGAAGGTTGGTCTTCAACTCTAGACGGGAATCCATGTGGCTGGTCCAGATGACTCTGAACTTCGTGGATCCTTGGCAGTTGTTCCAAGAGACATGTGGCCCTCCCACCCACCCAAACAAGCTCACAGCTATCTCCAAAGCCTCCCACCACCCGGTTGTAGCTACTCTGCCGCCGTCAGTAGCAGAGCACCATGGGTTCCAGCGTCAGGAAGTGGACGTGCATCTTGGTCTCTATGTCGATTCCTTCCCATATCTGGCATCGGAAGGAAAGAAAAAAAAAACCAAGAGTTAGAGAAGACAATTTCTCATCCTGCAAATCTTCAGTCATACTTCAGAAAGGGCAAATGTTACATTCCAGAATGACTCACAGTTGACTTGGCCTTAGATTTCCCCCAAAAAATAGCTGGTGGGAGAGAGATTCACTCCAAAGGGGATGCATGGACTCCCCTACCTTTGCTTGGTCCTGCATGAGGTGGCTTCCTCTTGTGAACTTTTTGCCCACCTCCCTTGAGGAGGACTCTTTTCTGCTTTCCTTGGGCCAGTTAACCTAACCCTACCACCCTTGTAACGTTCGTAACACCTTTCTCCAATTTCAAATTGAGTTGAAATAGCCCACTGAGCAAACAGGCACCAGGGTTGTCTACCCCTACAGAGCTGAAGATAGTTGGGATTCCCATCTGAATGTCTGTAATGAATCATCACTTCACTTCCGTTTATGGATATAGACCTTCTGTAAATATATATCCTGCATGTTTTCATTTCTTTTTTTAGCTTGTCCCTTTAGAATTTGGTGCTTTCTTTTTTGTATTTATTAATTAGAAAAAGAGATAAAAGAGGCTGTATTTTTTTTTTCTTTACACAAGACTCCAGGGGGCACTTGGAAGGGGAAAAAAGTCACAAGGGCAGTTGCGATCATCCTATCAAAGCCTGCCTGTTTTTTACATGGGTTACATGAAGGATTGTGTTGTTAATTTTTATTAATAAAATTGCTAATATTTCTGCAAAAGTCTTTTTTTATATCATTTGGCCTGTACAGAATGACACAACATAAGGAAAAAGAGGCAAGGAGGGAGAAGGGAAACTTAACACACTGGATAACTACTACGTCTCTTAAATTATTCAACCAGTGAGATATCACACAACGAGTATTTTTACTCGAGTGGGTATATGATGGCTCTACTGCATTCATTTCACTTTTAGCAGCAGTTATGTTACAAAAAGCGTTTTTTCTATTTACGATATGTGTAATACCCCCAGCCTTCTCCATGTATTATAAGCAAAAAAAGATATTGCAGGGAGGGAAAGAGGGAGGGAGAGAGATATGAAACAGAGAAGAGATATAGAGAGATGGATAGAAAAATGGATAAGCAGGTGAAATATAAATGAGATAAAGAGATATAAAATGTGAAGATATAGACAAAAGAGAGATACAACAGAGATGAAAGAGAGAAAAGGGGGATAAAGATAGAGATGAAATAGAGATGGATGGATAGATAGATAGACAGATAATGAATACAAAGAACAAAAGAATAGCAGAGGCAGAAAACCTGTCCGGATGTTGCTAAACTACAACTCCCAGCAGCCTCAGGCCAGAGTAAGGGACGCTAGGGACTGTAGTCCAACAGCATCTGGAAATCTATGTTTGGCACCATCTCTAATTTTCTTCTATCATGCTCTTGATAAAGATTAGTGAATAAAAGAAGTTGACATGAGGATCAAGATGAATCCCCCTTGAAGGCACCAAAGACCTTAGCCAAGCTCTTCATCGTTTCTCCTCCTCAGGTTTTCCAATATTACTTGGGGGATCTCCATCTTCTGAAATGCTCGGTGTAGTTGCTCCTAAAGTTGGCCTGTGTTGTGTCAGACCCGGGCACAGCTACCCAACCCTTCTGATTGTGGCCCTGAAAGCCAGAGTGGAAAGACACACATCTGAGAAAGTCCTCAGTGCATCCTCAGAGCCAACCCAAGGACCCGAGTCCTACGAACAAGGAATTCATGTTGCTTCCAAGCAACATCCTTTGTGTAGCCGTGCAAGCCAGTTGTGTGAAGGTGTGGTATCTTAGAACGCTTACATCCCCCATGGAGGACAACCCAATCAAATATAAAATCCAAGCCATTTGAAAGAAATGGCAATAGACCAACATAAGGTTGACCTTGGGGAAGATAGAGATTGTTAGCAAAATGGGAGGTCAGCTCAAGAAACAAGACCACATCAGAATGAAATTTAACTAGGCTACCCTTGGCATGAAAGGAAGGGAGAGAAAACACCAGGCTTTCAAGATGCTGTAAGAGCTGGTCTCAGTGCGCTCTCCTCTGCCTCTGCGTGCGCACAGGCAGGTTCAGCATGTCGCTGGTTCACCTCGCCCAGCCGATTTGAGAAGAAAACCCTAGGAGTTTATTTTATTTTATTTTTTAAAAAAACCTTTCCACTGGGTGCCTGGAAAAAAAAGGAAGCCACGAGTCCTTCAGTGGCTCTTCAACAAGGCCTTCATGTTTAAATGCAGCTACATGCAACGGGTTGTTTAATTAAAAGCAGGGGGCAGTTATTCAAATACACAGTAAATTGGAACAAATGCAAAGTAAAACCCTAGGAGTTTATTTTATTTTATTTTATTTTAAAAAAACCTTTCCATTGGGTGCCTGGAAGAAAAAGGGAGCCACAGAGTCCATCAGGGGCTCTTCAAAATGGTTGCCATATCTAAATGCAAGTGGCTGTTTAATTAAAAGCAGGTGCAGTTATTCAAGCGCACAGTACATTGGAACAAATGCAAAGTAAAACCCTAGGAGTTTATTTTATTTTATTTTAAAAAAACCTTTCCATTAGGTGCCTGGAAAAAAAGGGAGCCACAGAGTCCATCAGTGGCTCTTCAAAATGGTCGCCATATTTAATTAAAAGCAGGGTGCAGTTATTCAAATTGGAACAAATGCAAAGAAAACCCTAGGAGTTTATTTTATTTTTTAAAAACCCTTTCCACTGGGTGCCTGGAAAAAAAGGGGAGCCCCAGAGTCCATCATTGGCTCTTCAACAAGGTCTCCATGTTTAAATGCAGGGACATGCAACTGGCTGTTTAATTAAAAGCAGAGTGCAGTTATTCAAGTGGGACTTATTCTTAATTTTAACACGAATGGCTATATACACTTAATTCCCCCCAGGTACGAACGTTTGTTTAGTGAGTGTTCAGAAAAACAAACTAATTCAGAAAGGCTACTCACTGTTAGACGTGCAAAACCGCGACCAACAAACAGGCCTCTGCAGCCACGTGGCTCGGAGAGGAGAAACCGGAAGTGGGTTGTGGGGTTTTTTGTTTGGTGCTGGTCACATGGCCGAAGCAGATTGGCTGATTTTTGCAAGATCTCTTTTGCTTTTGCTTTCCTGGAGCTGCCGGGAAGACCTGCTGCTTGCTGGGCTTGAGGACTAGAGAGCTAGAATTACTTCTGTAAGTATTTTAAAATATTCTTTTTTTTTTTACTCTGTGGAACTGCACTTCTGTCGTTTGCAATCCCTTTGGGAACTGCTCTGCTTCTTATTGTGTTGGTAAGTGCAGCGCTTTGCAAGATGGTTTGTTTGCATCTGCCTGACATTGGTAGCCTGTGGCTGCTGCTGCCTCCTCCTCTCCCTGGCACAGACCCAGCAGAGATTCTGCTGACCCCTTAACTGCAGGGGTCTTCCAACCTGGCCCTTGGATGACTTGTGGAGTTCAACTGCCAGAATTCCTCAGCCAGCGTGCCTGGCTGAGGAATTCTGGGAGTTGAAGTCCACAAGTCATAAAAGGGCCAAGATGGAAGACCCCTGCCTTACTGGAAGGAAATCCCCCACCCTCCACCCCAGTTTGGATATTGCCTGGAGAGGCTTGTGCTGATCGGGGGACTTTTTTTTTAAGGTTTTAAATTTAAATTGCCTCCAGAAGTTGTGGGTGTTCCCTCCCTGGAGGCTTTTAAGAAGAAACTGAATAGGCATTTATCAGAAATACAGTACACAGTACTGTACTCTCTTTGTGAGAGCAGTGGGTTGGACTGGATGACCTCAAGGTCCATTTCATTTCAGTTGCTGTTGCAAGCTGACAGTTCTGTAAACTCTACCCCATCTCCCTCTGCATGCCTGGCTTACGCTAAAGCTAGTGGCCAGCAAGTGTGTGTATGTGTGTTTTTAAAGGTTTTAAATTTAAATTGCCTCCAGAAGTTGTGGGTGTTGAGAGGGCCAATGAGAGGAAAGGAAAGAAGGAAGGAAGGAAGGAAGGATCAAGAAAAAGAACAGAGGGAAGGTGGGAGGAAATATCAAAGGATGGATGGAAGGAAGGAAGAAAAAAAGGAAGGAAGGGACAATGGGAGGGAGAGAAGGCGCCCACCCCAGTCCCACCCCCCTCCACCAGAGACCCACAGATATCCCCCACACCCCCCACAGGCACCCCACAACCTGAGTGACGAGCTGGCCACGCCCCTGCCACTGACTTCACTTGTCAAAAAGTTGCAAAAGGTGATCACGCGACCCTGGGACACTGACCGTCGTAAGTATGAATCAGTGGCCAAGCATCCGAATGTCGATCACAGGACCTTGGGGATGCTGCAACAGCCATAAGTGTGAAACCTGGTCGTAAGTCCCTTTTTCCAGTGCCGTTGTAATTTTGAACAGTCCCTAAGCAAATCGTTGTAAGTCGAGGACCACCTGTACTTTGTCATTTTTTTCCCTTTTTTGTTTTGTTTTTGGCCATCAAGTTTTTGACACCTTGCTAAGGCGACTGGTGGGACTCGGATATTGCCTTGCCCTCAGCGTGGTACCATGGGTGAAAAGGTTGGCAGGTCCTGTTTTAGGGCTACCCCTCCAAGAGAAGATGGACCAGCAGCCCTTCAGCAGCTAAGGGACCCTGGAGCAGAGCTGCGGCATTAAGTAGATACGGAAGCCAAATTCTCACTAAACCACGGTTGAGGATCTCTATCCATCACCTCCTCTATACAAAGATGCTGGCTTGGAATTTCTAGGCGGGACGTCACCGAGATTGTGTGTCTTTCAAGAGTGCCTGGGCAGCTGTTCAAAACGGTGGCCCAGGAGGCCCACCTTGGCAAGGAGCGTGGCCCACCGTCCACACGGCCTCCTCCTTCCCAATTCGTCCATCAGCCACGCCGCTTGTGAAATGGGAGTGCTCTCCTTTCTTCTGCTCGGGTCGCCCGCCGTTAAAATCTGCAGATCTTTGTGTGTTGCGTTGACTTACAGGCCCGCAGGGAGAAGACTTGTCTTTGGCCAAAGCCCTGGACGACCGACAAAGGTCTGCCAGGGGAACTTTATTAAGGGAAAGATTAGGGTAAAGAGTCATTGGTTGTGGGTGTGACGGCAGTAGAGGCACAAAGCTGGTCCCCCCCCCGCCGTGGGCTACCAGGAGCTGAAATCTCCAAAGCCGGCAGTTTTCTTCTCCTTCTTGCTGACCACGCTGGTGGACGGCCCGTCTTCTGCGGCTCGCTTCCTGCGTGACAAAATGCACAAGTCACACACACACCTCTCCTACAAACAGGCCCTGGCTTAAGGTCACATTACAAGCAGATCCTGGCTTAAGGTCACGCTACAAGCAGACCCTGGCTTACGGTCATGCTACAAACAGACCCTGGCTTAAGGTCACTGCAAGCAGACCCTGGCTTAAGGTCACACTACAAGCAGACCCTGGCTTAAAGTCATGCTACAAACCTGGCTTAAGGTCACGCTACAAACAGATCCTGGCTTAAAGTCACGCTACAAACAAACCCTGGCTTAAGGTCACGCTACAAACAAACCCTGGCTTAAAGTCACGCTACAAGCAGACCCTGGCTTAAGGTCATGTTACAAACAGATCCTGGCTTAAGATCACGCTACAAACAGACCCTGGCTTAAGATCATGCTACAAAACAGACCCTGGCTTAAAGTCACACTACAACCCCTGGTTTAAGGTCATGCTACAAGCAGACCCTGGCTTAAATTTTTCCAAAAAGAATGGAAGAGAGGAGTAGAAATTTACAAGGGGGAGACAAGGATGAAGCTAAGTGGCACAAATCAACTGAATTTTCCCCTAACTTTAGTCATTAAAAAACCCCACATAAGTCTTTCCACTTCGTCTTTCAGAGGAACCAATTTGGGAAAATTAAAAAAAAGCGAAGGGTGAAAAGTTCTGTCGTTGTTTTAAATGGGAGGTCAAGAGAAGCGGGAACCGGTCCCCTTAAGCTATCTGGTCATCCACTCATCTAACTGGCTCTAAGCTGCTTTCTTGGGGGGGCAAACTGGTATTTTCACTGCCTGAACCCACAAAAAAAGTCTTTGCACAGCTTCAATAGGATCAACTGGCAGAGGTTTTTTTTTCCCTACGTCCCATACACACGTAGTGCTGCTTCATCCCCCTATAGAATAGAACCTAGAAACTCAACAAAAGGTCAAACACAACCGGAACTTACGCCGCTGCTATATTGATGTATTTCCCAACTCCTGTGCGGTAGGTTTTTGGTGTGGGAGGCTCCTTCTTTGGGATGTCTTTGCTTTTGGCCTTCATTGCCTCCTCTTCCTGCTGGGCCTTCTCTCTTTCTTTGGCCACCTTGGAGAAAGTGAAGGGAGCCAGGTCAATCTTCCCCAAAAAGCCCAGAAAAAGAGGCTTTAAACAGGCCACGGGGCACTGCTGGGCTGAAAACCTGAGATGGGCAACAGCTGCACACAGTATTTATAGTTTTAGAACTATCAGGTGCCCAAAGTCACTGGCTGAGATGAGCAGAGGAAGGAAGGAAGGAGGGAGGGAGGGAAAGAAGGAAAGAAAAAGAAAAGAGGGAAGAAGAGGGGGGAAAAGGCAGGAAAAAAGAAGAGGGGGAAGAAAGGAGAAAGAAAAATGGGGAGAAGGGAGACGGAGGAAAGGGGGAAAGAAGGAAGGAAAGAAAAGCAAAAGGAAGGAAAGAAGGAGAAAAGAAGGATCTTTCTTCCCCTCTGTTGCTTCCTCATTTTTGAGGAAAAAAAGCAGAGGTAGGACGTGGCAATAACCACAAAAAGACACAACTCCTAGGAAATGAGATTGCTATTGTGGTCGTTAAGATGAGGACTTACCGGTATTCTGGGTGGCCACTCTGGCTGATGGCTTTGGAGAGAATGACAGGTAGAAACTTCTGATTTTGGGGATGAGCAGAGCGAAGGAAGGAAGGAAGGAAGGAAGAAGAGAGGGGAAGAAAGGGAGGGAGGGAAAAAAGAAAGAGAAAAAAGGAAGGAAAAAGGGCAAAAAAGGAGAAAGAAAAATGGGGAGAAGAGAGGAAGGAAGGAAGGAAGACAGACTCTTGTACAAAAATCCCAGTATTTCTGTCTTTCCCACCAGCCCAACAAAACTAATACATGAGAGAATTTGTGTGTGTGTGTGTGTGTGTGTGTGAAGGCCGCACGTCAATTTTCTCCCCGAATTCTTTTGATAGGTAACTTGAAGTCCCTCCCTCTCACCTGGGCATCTGCCTCTTCGTATGGATCGACAAAAACCATCGTGGACTTGATTTTTATTTCCTCCTTAGGGGAAAAAAAAAAGAGAAAACGGGAAAATAAAACATTTTTCCCCCGCAGGCTTCTCGTGGTCCCTTGGGGCAAAGTCGAAATCGTAGCCCTGCCCAACCCAGGGTTGATCCTGCGTCGGTTGGATCTTGGCCCAAAGACACTGACCTTGGGACGGTCCGTCTTGGGGTCGCTCTCCACGTTCTCCATCGCCGTGAGGGCCTCAAAGCCGCCGACCACTCTGGGGAAAGATAACAGAAACCCTGCCGGAGTCAGGAAATACGAAAAGCCCGACCCACCTCAACATTTGGAAGGAGGAAGCTTGTCCCAAAGGGTCTATTTCCATGAGGCAATTTGGACTTTTGTTTGTCTTTGAAGGCGTTTCGCTTCTCATCCAAGAAGCTTCCCCAGTTCTGACTGGGTGGTGGAGGATATACTAGAAATCCCGTCGTCCTCCACCCTTTGACTGGGTTGGTGTAAAGCAAGGGTCTTCAAACTTGGCCCTTTTGGGACGTGTGGAATTCTGGGAGTTGAAGTCCACGCGTCGTAAAAGGGCGAAGTCTGAAGACTCCTCCTGCCTTTAAGCAGGGGGTGGGACTAGAAGACCTCCAAGGTCCCCTTGGAGCCCAATGACGGCAGGATTCATTCTCTTGGCTTTTAAACCTGGGAGGGGATGGCATTTTTCAGACCAGCTGTTACGCAAACGACTTCCCCAAAAGCTTAGAAAAGCCGCAGTCGCCCCCCCGGTCTCTCCCAGACAGAAGCTTTTCTTCCAGATGTTGAAGATTCAAACCCCAGGTGACGCTGTTAACTGTCCCCGGAGGGCACTCTGCATCTAAAGCTCCTACATTCCCCTCACAATTAACTTGAGTGTCTTCTTTTTGTGGAGGGGGTGCGCGCGCGTGTCTCTAATAAGGCCTTGAGATCACTCCACATGCTGCAGACTGAAAAAATGCTCCTTCTTTTCTTTGCGCTACTGTGCTTCCTACAATTCTGAAAGGAGCTTGTTTCATTATTATTATTATTATTATTATTTTTAAAAAGAACAGAGCTGGGTTTTCATCTGAACCTAATCGAAAGCGAAGAAAAACACGCGGTGGGGAACTCTTCCCCCTCCTCTCCACAAACCCCACTCCCTGCTAGCACTGATGATGTTACCTAGTTAGGTAATGAAATGTCTGCAAGAAAAAAACAAGCTCAGAGAGCACCAAGGACCTCACAGTCCTCCTCCTCTCGTTCTCCTTTCCACAAACCCCACTCCCTTGTAGCACTGATGATGTTACCTAGTTGGGTAATGAAACGTCTGCGAGAAAATAAGCAAGCTCAGAGAGCACCTAGGACCTCATAGTCCTTCCTTCCTTCCTTCCTTCCTTCCTTCCTTCCTTCCTTCCTTCCTTCCTTCCTCTCCATAAATTCCATTGCCTTCTAGGATTGATGATGTTACCTAGTTTGGATAATGAAACGTCTGCAAGAAAACAACCAAACTAAGAGAGTACCAAGGATCCCATAGTCCCTTCCTTCCTTCCTTCCCCTCCCTCCCTCCCCTTCATCCTCACCATAAATTCCCTTCCCTTGTAGCACTGATGATGTTACCTCCTTGGGTAATGAAACGTCTGCAAGAAAACCACCAAACTGAGAGCACCAAGGACCCCATAGTCCTTCCTTCATTCCTCCTCTCCATAAATTCCACTCCCTTCTAGCACTGATGATGTTACCTAGTTTGGGTCATGAAATGTCTGCAAGAAAACCACCCAGCTCAGAGAGCACCAAAGACCCCATAGTCCTTCCTTCCTTCCTTCCTCTCCATAAATTCCACTCCCTTCTAGCACTGATGATGTTACCTAGTTTGGGTCATGAAACGTCTGCAAGGAAACAAACAAGCTCAGACAGCACCAGGGACCCCACAGTTCAACCCTGAGCTACGTATATTCTCTTCTTATCGTTGCAATTTTCAGTCCAGCCTGTGTTAATTTTCTCCCCTTCGCCTACTTAACAACCTAGCTGGAGAATTCTGGGAGCTGAAGTCCACCCATCTTCACGAAGCCCAGATTGAGAACACGGGTAGCTTTTGTGCTCACTTAAATTGATTTAAAGCCCCCTCACCCTTCATGTTAACCTGGGGAAGAGGTTGCTGTGACTTGGTGACTGTAATAAGGGCTATCTCACCAGCAATAAGAGGACCGGCTAGGAAAAGGCCCCATGTTGAGATATAGGCTCTAACCAAGTTTGGCTTTTTTTTTTTTTCCATTTTTGCAAACCTGAAGTTCTGATGGAAATGAAGAATGACCCTTGGCCTCTGACAGGCTGAAGGCTCAAATTATGAATGTCTGCTTTTAGATCTCTCAAGCCTGGCTCCAGTGGGAACAAACAAGGAAAGCTTTTTATTTATATACGGCAGAGCAGCGGTTTCTAAAGAATCCCCTATCAAACAATCGGAGCATTTATTAGCTTGGGTCGTGAATTTGAGCTCTTTTATACTGAGGTTGCTTGCAAGTCCATCTTTTCTCCAGTCATTTTTTCTTTTTTTAAATAAACTGGTTGCTATACAGACTGCTCTTAAGGCAATTATGAAATGCTGGCTAGAGAAATGTCTTCGTTTACCTTCCAAATATGGTGTGCTTCTTATCCAGGTAGGCGCAGGAGCGGAACGTAATGAAGCTGGTAGGAAGGAGAAAAGGAAGCATGTCACGAAACGAACGCGTCAAGGGCTCCCCCAAAACAAGTGCATGCATCACAACAACACAAAGAGCTGTGACTTCTCTCAGCCAAACGGTCTCCAGTTTGAAGGGTAAGACCTATCTGAGCAGAGTGAACGGCGGAGGAACGAAGCTTCCACCTTTCCAGATGAAATTGGGGAAAAAAACAAACCACAACATAAAAATTCTAAAACGAGGATCGGGTCATTTGTAATCCCAGAGCCAGGCTCTGTAATCGGCGGCTTCTCAAATCCAATTACAGGATGCCCCGACTGGGTTGATTAAATTTAAATTAAGATTTAATTTACAGCAGTTCCCGGGAGTCTGTAGTTTTACAGATTTGAAGAAACACCGGAGGAAGCCAAGGGCCTCTCCGGGAACTGCAGGTATCCTCAGTTTATGACCAAATATGTTCAAAATTACCCGAAATTTCCCCCCCAAAAGGACCCAATTGGAAAATAAGCCCTAGCATGATTTTTCAGGGTGCTCGTAATATAAGCCCCACCCCCCAAAAATAAGCCCCAGTTAAGATCGTCAGCCAGATGGACCCATTTAGTATTTTCCTGAAAATACTAAAATACCGGAACTTAAGCCCTAATGTGCCTTTTGGAGCAAAAATTAATATAAGACCCAGTCTTATTTTGGGGGGAAAATATGGTATAATAGATCTCCCTGGGGTTATTTATGATGGTTGCCCCATCCACAGTCATGTGACCCCATTTGGGGCATTTAGCGAGTGGCCGGCATTTATAGCCGCTGCAAGGTCATACGACTGCATTTTATGACGTCTTCCGCCCAAAACAGCATTTATTTCCAGTTTTCGGCAAAACTGGATGGTAACAGTTTTGTGTTGTCCACGGGGAACAACTGTTGGCTTGGTGACTGTGGTGTTTTTATGACTGGGGCGAACGTGGTTGTAAAATTGGATGTGTCGCATGGCTGAGCCGCTTTAGGATCATCGTAACTTACGACCCTAACGGGCAGGCTCCATTCCAGTTGTAAGCCGGGGACTGCCCGTGATGAATCGTCCAGTTACCTGTTGAATTGTGGGGTCCTTGGTGCTCTCTGAGCTTGGTGGCTTCTTGGCAGACGTTTCATGACCCAACTAGGTAACGTCATCAGTGCTCCTCAGCAGAAGAGTCCTCAGCTTTTGCACTGATGACCTAATTGGGTCGTGAAACGTCTGCAAGAAAACAACCAAGCTAAGAGTGCACCAAGGATCTCACAATCGTCATCCTCCACATCCTCCTCCTCCTCCCTTCTAACACTGATGATGTTACCTAGTTGGGTCATGAAACGTCTGCAAGAAAAGAACCAAACTCTGAGAGCATCAAGGATCCCACAGTCCTTCCTTCCTTCCCTCCCTCCCTCCCTTCCTCTCCACAAACCCCACTCCCTTCTAACACTGATGATGTTACCTAGTTGGGTCATGAAACGTCTGCAAGAAAACCACCAAGCTCAGAGAGCACCAAGGACCCCATACTCCTTCCTTCCTTCCCTCCCTTCCTTCCTTCTTCTCCATAAACCCTACCCCCTTCTAGCACTAATGATGTTACCTAGTTTGGGTCATGAAACGTCTGCAAGAAAACAATCAAACTCTGAGAGCACCAAGGGCCCCCCAGTGCTGCTGCTCCTCCTCCACCACCACCACCACCACCACCACCACCACCTCCTCCTCCTCCTCCTCCCTTCTAACACTGATGATGTTACCTAGTTGGGTCATGAAACGTCTGCAAGAAAACAACCAAGCTCAGAGAGCACCAAGGATACCCCAATTCAACGCCGAGCTACAAATATGCTCTTCAAAGGATTCATTAGTATGGTTGTTGTTTTTTTTTTGTTTTTTTTTAAATCTTCCAGGTAGTTCTCAAAGATGCCCCAAGATAGGCATTTTTTATGACAAAGTCGAAGGTGCAAACTTCAAGCAGATGGAAGATAATGAGGAGACCACCTTCCAAGGTTAGCTTCCACCTGGAGAAGAGTCCTCGCTCCTTCCAGAGGTTTCCGGACGGGAGCCCGCGAGGACACGGGAAGAGCCAAGTCACCACTTACAACTGAGACTTGTTCGTGTTGGGCCCCGTGTTGGCCATGCTGAGGACGCCTCGCCCGGTGTGGGACAAGTTGGGCCTCAGTTCGTCTTTGAACGGCTTCCCCCAGCACGACTCTCCGCCTGAAACGAAAACAACGGACGTGTCGGAAAGCCGGCCCTGCTTCCACGGGACAGGAGGAGGACCAGGGAAAGAAGGCAGGAGGGAAGGGAAAGGATTTCTGGCAGGAAGTAAAAGCCAACGTGCTGCCTCAAAGCAACTCTTAAATTCCACTGTGGTGTCCTATGTCCAGCTTCTCAAAAGCATCTTGTCTGGATGGTGGAGAAGGGAAGCTCTTTGGTCTGTCTGTAACTGAGGTCCAGCTATTTACAATGCTCTTCCTCCTCCTCCTCCTCCTCCTCCATCTCCTCCATTCCACAAAACCCACATTTTTCTAGTACTGATGACGTTGCCTAGTTGGGTAGGGAGATATCTGCAGGAAAGATCAGAGAGCAAGATCTGAGAGCACTAAGGACCACACAATCCTTTTCCTCCTCCTCCTCCTCCTCCTCCTCCTCTCCACAAAACCCACATCTTTCTAGTACTGATGGCGTTGCCTAGTTGGGTAGGGAAATATCTGCAGGAAAACTACCAAGATCAGAGAGCACTAAGGACCACACAATCCTTTTCCTCCTCCTCCTCCTCCTCCTCCTCCTCCTCCTCCTCCTCCTCCATTCCACAAAACCCACATCTTTCTAGTACTGATGACGTTGCCTAGTTGGGTAGGGAGATATCTGCAAGAAAACAATCAACCTCAGAGAGCACTAAGGACCACACAATCCTCCTCCTCCCCTTCTAGCAGTGATGATCTTACCTAGTTGGGTGATGAAACACCTACATGAACACAACCAACCTCAGAGAGCACCAAGGAGGCCACAAATCCATCTCTTATCAAGTCCCAAATTTACAGCTGTACAATTTATACAGCCAAGACAAAGGAACAGCTTTGTTGTGACTACTGGCAGGTGGCCAAGTGCCAGAAATCTCTGCCAATTCAATTTAAAAAAAAAAAAAAAGACAGAGCAAAAAATCAGTCCCCTTTATCAGTGGGTCCACATTTACCGCCTGCCCTTGGAAGCAGCAAAGATTGGAAAGAACGTGAAGTGTCCCGGATGTTCACTCTGCGCTAGGAGAACTATTCCTACAGGGAAAACAGACACACACCAACACCCCACGCCTCCGGACCCCTCACAGTCACACGGATCGATCTAAATACGGCCCGTGCGCGCTCACTTTCTCTCTGCCCATCTGCTCCTTCAAAGTTTCGGTTCACGGTTGCATCCAGAACCTGGTATGGGATCGGCCTCTCAGGGTTTATTTCATTTCTGGATTTGGTTATGACAAGGTGGGTTATGGCTAAGGCGGGACTAGAACTCACCGCCTCCTGGAGATTGGCCCAAGACCACTCAGCTGGCTTTCGTGGCTAAGGCGGGACTAGAACTCACTGCCTCCTGGTGATTGGCCCAAGACCACTCAGCTGGCTTTCATGGCTAAGGCAGAACTAGAACTCGCCGCCTTCTGGTGATTGGCCCAAGACCACTCAGCTGGCTTTCATGGCTAAGGCGGGACTAGAACTCACTGCCTCCTGGTGATTGGCCCAAGACCACTCAGCTGGCTTTCATGGCTAAGGCAGGACTAGAACTCACTGCCTCCTGGTGATTGGCCCAGGATCACCCAGCTGGTTTTCATGGCTAAGGTGGGACTAGAACTTATAGTGTCCTGGTGATTGGCTCAAAGTCTCCCAGCTGGCTAAGGTAGGACTAGAACTCAGTGTCTCCTTGTTTCTAGTCTAGTCCAGTGCCTTAACCACTAAACCAAACTGTCTCAACACCCTCCCTTCCCAGAATCCTGAATGTTTCCTCAACTTCCCATCCAAGATATGTCAATGGATTCAGAACAGAGGATCTTAAACTTTCCCATCTTTATTTAATTATTTTTCTATTAAGGTAGGAATAACTTAGTTGATTAATTTAAGTATGCCAGCAGACTCCTCCTATTTTTGGCTACCACAGACTAGCGAGGTTCTCCTCCTCCTGCAGGGTCTACAAAGAACTAAAATGAATCAGGAAAGAAAGAAAACCTGGGATTCTTTACCTGTTCCAATCCCGGTAGGGTCTCCACCTTGAATCTAGACAATCAAAAGATAAAGACAGTGTAAGGTGGAGAGGTGGAGGGGGGGGAAGCTGGACAGCCATGGATTTATCGTTGAGATCCTTCAAGATGTTATTTTTTATCAACCCATTGGAGAAAAGAAAAACATTATTTTTTATTTCCTTCTCCTTTAACTGGGGCCCTGCCGTAATCGATCAACCAAATTACAATAAAGAGGTTTTCAGCAGCTGAACAGGGAAGGGGGGAGAGAAAAAGCTTGGCAAAGGGGAAATAATTGCAAAACCCACAAGTTCTCCAGGTACAGACTTCCCTCACAGGGTAAACTGTGGGTCAGAGTCCAAGAGAGAGGAAATGTTGGGTTCAGCTGTGGTCGTAAAGTCAAGGACTAACTGAAAAGGCAACTTCTGAGGTTGAACCGATGATGGCGTGACTGATGCAACGAGGGTGGTAAGGACACGGAGCAACTCTCTGTTCTGCTCAGGTCGGGGTTTAGGTTATGTCCACTACAGTTGAATAGAAATAGAAATAATAGAAATAATAGAAATAGAAATTTAGAATAGAATAAGAATAAAATAAGAATAAAATAGAACAGAATAAGAATAGAATAAGAATAAAGTAGAAGAACAGAATAAGAATAAAGCAGAATAGAATAGAATAAAATAAAATAAGAACAGAATAATAGAATAGAGTAAGTATAGTATAGTATAGTATAGTATAGTATAGTATAGTATAGTATAGTATAGTATAGTATAGTATAGTATAGTATAGTATAGTATAGTATAGTATAGTATAGTATAGTATAGTATAGTATAGTATAGTATAGTATAGTATAGTATAGTATAGTATAGAATAGAATAGAATAGAATAGAATAGAGCTGGAAGGGACCTTGGAGATCTTCTAGTCCAGCCTCCTGCTCAAGCAGGAGAATAGAATAGAACAGAACAGAATAGAACAGAGTAAATGGAATAGAATAGAATAAGAATTAGAATAGAGCTGGAAGGGACCCTGGAGGTCTTCTAGTCCAGCCCCCTGCTCAAGCAGGAGAATAGAACAGAACAGAATAGAACAGAGTAAATGGAATAGAATAGAATAAGAATTAGAATAGAGCTGGAAGGGACCTTGGAGATCTTCTAGTCCAGCCCCCTGCTCAAGCAGGAGGACCAATACCATCTCAGACAAGTGACTGTCTAGCCTCTTCTTAAAAACCTCCAGTGATGGAGCGCCCACAATTTCTGGAGGCAAAGCTGTTCCACTGGTTAATTGGTCCTCACTGACAGGAACTTTCTCCTTAATTCCAGGTTGCTTCTCTCTTTGACCAGTTTCCAACCGTTGTTTCTTGTCCTGCCCTTTGGTGCTTTGGTTAGTAACGTGACCCCCTCCTCTTCTTTATGGCAGCCCCTCAAATACTGGTTGTTGATCCAGAGGAGATGGCGGCAACCGCACCAGGACAGCCATTAATTAAGACCCAGCAACTCTCTTTCTCTCTCGTTGGCCGGGCAGACATTTATGCCTTCGGCCTTCCAGTTCGATACTCACCACGAAATTGCGAATTGATCGGTGAAATATGGTCCCATCGTAGTAGTTCCTCTTGCAGAGTTGAATGAAGTTTTCACAGGTTCTAGGGGTCTGGGAGAGACAGGGAAAAAAAACACACTTGTAATGAAATCCAGTTGGTTTTTACACAGGAAAGCCCTTCGTGGGATGAACTACAGCAGGGGTTTGAGGCAACCTTGGCTCTTTTATGACTGGTGGACTTCAACTCCCAGAATTCCTGAGCCAGCCACGCTGAGGGGAAAGGGAAAAGTTTCCAAGCTGAGCCATGCTGGCTCAGGAATTCTGGGAGTTGAAGTCCACGAGTCATAAAGCGGCCTAGGCCTAGGCCAGAGGTAGGCAACCTTGGCTCTTTTATGACTCGTGGACTTCAACTCCCAGAATTCCTGAGCCAGCCATGCTGAGGGGAAAGGGAGAGGTTCCAAGCTGAGCCATGCTGGCTCAGGAATTCTGGGAATTGAAGCCCACAAGTTCTTTCCACCTGTCTGTCTTTTGTTATCATAATGGATCGATTCTCGCCGTTTTCTTTTTCACTGCTTATTCTATGGTTCTATCCTCCTTTTGTTGACCCTTCTGTTCATTTCTTCCTTTTTATTGTCTTAAGCTGCCTAGAGAAGCTGCATGGCGAGATAGGCAGCAAATACATTTAACAAATAATAAATAAATTTAAAAATAGCCATGGCTGAGATCGCAGGTAGTCCTCAACTTACTACAGTTCGTTTAGTGACTGTTCGAAGTCGCAATGCCCTGGAAAAAGTGACTTACGGCCAGTTCTCACACTTACGACCGTTGCAGAATCCCCAGGATCAAAATTCAGACGCTTTTTGGCAACCGACTCGTTTGGTGTGACAGTCTCGGGATCACGTGACCCCCCTTTTGCGACTTTCCGACTAGCAGAACCAATGGGGGAAGCCAGCTTCGCTTAACGACAGTGTTATTAACAAACTGCGGCGATTGGCTTAAATGAGAATGGCAAGCGATGGTCGTAAAACGAGGCAAAAGCCACCTCAAACGTCTCGCTTAGCAACGGAAGTGACATTGCTTGTCAGGAGGTCGCAAAATGGGATCGGATGACACACACACACACACAAACACACACCCGGGACCACTGCGACCGTCATAAGTATGAAACCGGTTGCCAAGCAGCCAAACTTTGATCATGCGAACACAGAGATGCTGCAACGGTCGTTAAAGGTGAAAAACGGTGGCAAGTCACTTTTTTTCTCTTAACGTCCAACGGTCACTAAACGAATGCTTGTTAAATCTGCAAAAATGAATTTTTTACTTCAGGGAGAGCACAAACAGCCCCATTTCAGCGCTCAGTAAAGCAATAATGAATTTAACCCACAGTGGAAAGAGATATGTTTTTTTACAAACACTCTGTGGGCTGCAAATTATTTCCTTGTGATTTTATTTATATTTATACACAGGCTCTCTCTCTCTCTTTCCACACGCACAGAGAGAGCTGGTTCCCATGGCCACTGCCTGTGCATCATGCGAGGCGCATCGCATTCTGGCAAGCAAGCTGGAGTTGCCTTAGCAACGTTCCTGAAAGGAAGGACGAGAAAAACCAGCTTAAAAGCTTCTTTGCTCCCTTGGAAAGTGCACCCGATCCCTTCCTTCCTTCCTTCCTTCCTTCCTATTTTTTCCTGCCCTTTTGCCACTTAAAAGAACAATTCCAGATTTTTTGGAATTTCTGCTTTAAGTTCTCGAGGAGGGGAAAAAAAAACCCCAACAACAACCCAAATCTGATTTGGTTTGTGGCTCAACCATTTGCTATTGGCCAAAGCAAAAGGGATGTTGGGAAGGGAGACGAATACAGTAGTGGCCACAATTGTGGAAACCTTTTGGGAAAAGTGTATTTTTGAGGTCTGATGGCTAATAACACCACTTTTTTTGGGGGGGGGGAGTAGTACCCTAAAAGTATATATCAATGGAAAGGTAATTTAATCAAGAATGTAATGCAACAAAGTTTGTTCCGTTATCTGTAATGTATATGTCTAGTTTAACGAAGAGAAGGACGAGGGGGGACATGATAGCAGTGTTCCAATATCTCAGGGGCTGCCCCAAAGAAGAGGGAGTCAAGCTCTTCTCCAAGGCGCCTGAAGGCAGGACAAGAAGCAACGGATGGAAACTAATCAAGGAGAGAAGCAACCTAGAACTAAGGAGAAACTTCCTGACAGTGAGAACAATTAACCAGTGGAACAACCTGCCTCCAGAAGCGGTGAATGCTCCAACATTGGAAGTTTTTAAGAAGAGACTGGACAGCCATTGGTCCGAAATGGTATAGGGTTTCCTGCCTGAGCAGGGGGTTGGACTAGATGACCTCCGAGATCCCTTCCAACTTTATTTTTTACTATTATTATTATTATTATTATTATTATTATTATTATTATTATTATTATTATTAATATTATTATTATTATTAATATTAATATTATTATTATTATATAGCCAGAAAAAGGAAGCACAACTTGCTTAGATTGATATCAGGTTTCCGTTTTCATTCCATTCCATTCCTTATTCTATTTTCTATTCTTTATTCTATTTTTTGTTTTCTATTCTATTCTATTCTATTCTATTCTATTCTATTCTATTCTATTCTATTCCATTCCATTCTATTCCATTCATTCTATTTTCTATTTTTTATTTTCTATTTTCTATTCTTTATTCTATTTTCTATATTCTATTCTATTCTCTTTGTTTAAGGCTCCTGCACAACGGCATGTTGTGACAAGTCCGCGCCATTGCCCGTTCCTCACCTCTGAGGCCAGCGCTGCGCAGATTCCCCGCTTCTCACCTCCACACGGAGGATCTAAAAATACACCCTGGAGGCAAACCTCTTCCCACCCACCTTCTCCCTGGCGAGATTCATCCAGGTACTCAAAGAGCATCTTTCTTTCAAGGTGATCTTAAGACTCGTTCGTCAGCGGCTTTAAAGCACCACTTTTTTTTTTTACTAGAGGGAGTCTAGCTCAACAATCGCAGCGATCCCCTTAACAACTGTGGTAAGAAAGGCTGTAAAATGGGGGCAAAGCTCACTTAACTGCCTCGCTTAGCGACAGAAATTTTGGACTCAGTGGCGGTCATAAGTCGAGGACTGCCTAGATATCGAAGCTAACTTTAGTAATGTCCATGACAAACGGCAAATTGAAGGGATTTCTAGTCTGCTTATTATTTACTAGCAAACATCCCTTTTTCTATACGTTAATAGACTGAGGTTACTTGACAACTTGTCGTTCCTTAACTGCTGTTCAATTCTTTTTTTAAACAAACACGAAGAGATGGAGGTCCCTTTCTTCCAAAACAACTTTAAATCCCTATTTTTTTCACACCTGGGCCCCTGTCTGACACTTCTGAAGCCCAACCATGAAGCTGTGTGAACACCAAGCTCCACCTGGGAAAAGTTACCCGTGAAAACAATGCAGGTTCTGAGGTGGCACCTTCCAGACAAGGGGGACTAGAGTTCCCACGACTCCTTTCGCTAATCATCCCCACCACCTCCACCTTTGGGGCCCACGGGATTTATAGGACCGTCTGCATCTGAAGACTTGGCCACCAACAAGCCAACTGTGGCCTCACCATGTCGCAGTGAAGCTCCAGGTTGAGGTCTCCCCGGTTGGTGTGTAACCGGACGTAGCCCTTCTTCTTGACGTATTGGTAGCGCACCACGTCGTCATCTATGGCAGCTGTTGAGAGAGGCCAAGGGCACATGGTTGCACTGATGTGTATTGTTCAGGGGTCCATGATGCTCTCTGAGCTGGGTGGTTTTCTTGCAGACGTTTCATTAGCCAAACTAGGTAACGTCGTCAGGGCTAGAAGGGAGTGGGGTTTATGGGAAGGAGGGAGGGAGGGAGGGAGGGAAGGAAGGAAGGAAGGAAGGACTGTATGGTCCTTGGTGTTCTCTGAGCTAGCTTGCCTATTTTCTTGCAGACATTTCATTAGCCAAACTAGGTAGCATCATCAGTGCTAGAAGGGAGTGGAATTTATGCAGAGGAAGGAAGGAAGGAAGGAAGGAAGGAAGGAAGGAAGGAAGGAAGGAAGGAAGGAAGGAAGGAAGGAAGGAAGGAAGGAACCTTTACCTGCTTCGTGCGTCGTCTCAGGCGCCATGGCTGTGGATGTGAACGAGGCGCTGACTCTCCCTGTGGAATAGTGAGCCTGTTAAAACAGCAACAGGTGAGGAGATCAGAGGGAGAACATTTGCAATGCAGGTAGTCCTCGACTTACAGCCGTTCATTTAGTGACCGTTCCAAGTTGAAGTCCTCCCATCTTCCAGTGGCCAAGTTGGAAAAGCAGGGTTCGAGATAACACTCCGTTCTCCAGTTGCTTTTTTAAAAAAAAACAACGGCCCTTGACGTATCAACTCACCGCATTCAGCCTGTCTGTTTTCTTCTTCTCCGGCTCTTTCATTGTGGCCGCCAGGATATCGTCCCCTTTGAATTCTTTGTATAACTCCGACAGAGTCTCTCTGGTCTCCACGTTGGCATTTTTCAAATAATAGGAGGGGTCTGATCTGGCCTTTTCGTCATCTGCAAAAGATCGCAATCGATCAGGAGCGGCCTTGTCTACACCGGGAAGGATCAGCCCCGTTTCTGGGCTCTGCTGAAGACGTAACAGGACGGCAGAGCGAAATACCGGAGGACAACAGAATTAATCAGCATCTAAAGCAGTATCACTCATTCCTGGCAGCTTGAAGAGGCAGGGACTTCAATTCCCAGAATTCCCTAGCTAGCGTGATTTAAGAGGGGTGGACTTCAACTCCCAGAATTCCCAAGTCAGTATGTTTTAAGATGGGGGGACTTCAACTCCCAGAATTCCTCAGCTGGCATGCTTTAAGACGGGTGGACTTCAATTCCCAGAATTCCCCAGTCAGCATGTTCTATGATGGGGGGACTTCAACTCCCAGAATTCCCTAGCCACCATGCTTTAAGATGGTTAGACCTCCAGGATTTACCAGCTGGCGTGCTTTTATATAGGTAAATTTCAACTCCCAGAATTCCCAAGTCAGCATGTTTTAAGATGGGGGACTTCAAGTCCCAGAATTCCCCAGCCAGCATGTTCTATGATGGATGGACTTCAAGTCCCAGAATTCCCCAGCCACCATGCTTTAAGATGGGTGGACTTTGACTCCCAGAATTCCCTAGCCACCATGTTCTATGATGGTTAGACCTCCAGAATTTACCAGCTGACGTGTTTTTATATAGGTAAATTTCAACTCCCAGAATTCCCCAGCCAGCATGCTTTAAGAGGCGTGGGTTTCAAGGGCCAGAGTTCTCAGCCAGAGAAATGCTGATCTAAATGGACCAAATTGAGGCTTGAGTTTGTTACGTGGTTCTGAATTCTTATTTAACAACCCAATGACGGTTGTAAATGTAATATGTCAAAGAATGCTTCTTTGTTCAGTTGCTCTTTATTGACCGGTGGCTGAGGAACTGTAATTATATTTTAACCTCAGCCGCTTAGCAAATTTGGTTCTCCAGGTGAAATACAATTATCACTGCCTCCCCGATGCCCTCTTAATGAAACTCAGTTTATAGTCTTGGTACATCTTGAGATCACTAAACTTGAGAAGCCTGCAGAGAACCGAAAGACACGAGCCAAACACCTTTGGGGCTGGGTGGGACCTTAAAAACGGCAGCATCCTTTTTAAAAACATTATATTTTGAGCTCATCCAAAATCTCAGCTTGGGTTTTCCATGGTTCACAGTCCCCTTCTCCAGGTAGTCCTCAAGTTACAATCATTTGCTTAGTGGCTGATCGAAGTTACAATGCCCCTGACAAAAAAGGTGACCGTTACGACCGTTTTTCACATTTACGACCGTTTACACTATCCCCGTGATTAAAATTCGGACGCTGGGCAATTGACTCGTATTTACGACGGTCGCTGTGTCCCCGGGGTCACGTGACCCCCCCTTTTGCCACCTCCCGAGGGGGGAACCAGATTCACTTAACAACCGTGTTATCAGCAGCGATCCACTTAACGACTGTGGCCAAATGGGGCAAAACTCTCTTTCTTAACAGATGTCTTGCTTAGCCAGCAGAAGTTCTGGTCGTACGTTGAGGACTGCCTGCCGTTCTCCGCCATCCCTCTTACCCGGGTCGGTGACTCTCAAATTGTTCTTCACGTGAAAGAAGCTGGAGACGTTAAATTTGTCCAAATTGGTGGGATCCTAAATGAAATAAATAATAAAAAAAACACAGAGAAGATCAGCAGCTTTGGAGCAACAATTCTGAGCTTGGCTGAGCCTCCAGCCCCTTTTGTATTATTTTTTTTTTGAGGGGGGGGGGAAGCCACTAGGGAAGATCGGGATAAAAAGCTTTGTTCCGTTCCGGCAGCTTCTCTATCAGGGTGAGGAAACTCAACGTGGACGGCTTCCAGAGCAGTTTTCTCCCCGCCACTGCCGAATACATAAATAAAAATCCGGCAGAGTGGGCAGGGATGAACGGCCGACGGCCTGAATCCAAAGTGAGCCCAGAGAACGGTGGAAGAAAGAAGAAGAAGACGTCAGTGGGAGCGCAAGTGGCAGAACGGGAGATAAATGTGGCATTGTGTGTTCCGATAAGAAAGCCTCCAATAATATTCCAAACTCCGCTCGAGAGAAGAGAGAGAGAGAGAGAGAGAGAGAGAGAGAGACGGCTGCTCCATCTCTCATTAAGTGACATAATATGCCTTTCACTGAGCCCTGAAATTGTTTGCTCTGGCCGGTAAATAAATCTTTAGTTTTATGGCTGGCAGTAAAACCGAACTGATGTTTAGTAAGTCAAGAGGGGAGGAGGTGGGGGGGGGGAGAGAGAAAGAGAGGGAGGGAGGGAGGAAGAAAGAGAGAAAGAAAAAGACAGAAAGAGAGAGACAGAGAGGGAGAGAAAGAAAAAGACAGAGAGACAGGGAAAGAAAGACAGAAAGAGACAGGGGAGAGAAAGAAAAAAACAGAAAGAGACAGAGGGAGAGAGAAAGAAAAAGACAGAAAGAGAGAGACGGGGAGAGAAAGGGAGAGGAAGAAAAAAAACAAAGAGACAGAGAGGGAGAGAGAAAGTAAAAGACAGAAAGAGACAGAGAGGGAGAGAGGGAGGGGGAGAGAAAGAAAAAGTCAGAAAGAGACAGAGAGAAAGAAAAAGAAAGAGACGGGGAGGGAGGGAGGGAGAGGGAGGGAGAGAGAGGGAGGGAGGAAGAGAGAAAGGGGGAGGGATATGTATATATAAATATATATATTTATATATACATATGTATATATAAACAAATATATATGTGTGTGTATATAGTGTGGGTATGTATATCTATGTTTATGTGTATACACACATATATGTTAAGCATGCAGGCATATTTGGGCCGACAGGGTGCACCAAACTCAAGATAATTCTTCTCCCCTGTCTCATAGCTGACAAAGTGAGAAAGAGCCTGTGGCCTAGAGGTTAATACATCTGCCTAACATGCAGACAGCCCAGGTTTGAATCTCAGAAGGGTATGTCTGGTTGAAAAGAACGAAAAAGTTCGAAATGGCTATTCCAGTTCTCCCTTAATTCTTTGTTAGCAATCCAAATTTTGAAAAACACATATACATATATATATATACACACACACATAAATTGTGAGAAGGAGACTCTGAAGGAATGGAGGGCAGCAAAGAGGGGAAGGCCGAAACCAAAACTCATTTTATTCTTTTAATAAGCCTCACCTGCAGCGTAATGATATCCTGCCTGGAGAAGGGCTCATCGCTCAAGAGGTCTTGGAAGGACTTGGTTTTTATATTCAGCTGCTCAACTGCCTGGGGGGGGAAAAAAACGGAAGGAACGGGGAATCAGTGGAGGGTCGAGAATCACCGTGCGATTTTTCCCCCCCCCCGGCGTCTTTTCAAACCCGAAATAAGGAGTGGAACCCGCTTAGCAACCGCCTGGCTTGGCCACGGAAATTCTGCTCCCTAAGCCGAGGACTACCTGCGTCGTCAACCGTGACGCGGGTTCTGAACAGGCTCACCTCCGAACCGAACACGTTCCCGGTGGTCTTGATGGCCACGATGTGGGAGTTGTTGGTGAAGACTGTGAAAAGAATCGGGCAGTGGTATTTGCCTGAATGGAGGAAGAAAAAAAAGAGAGAAATGAACCACAGACGTGACACGGTTTCTCACCCGGCTGTGTTTTGATGCCAAAGTCAGGACTAGAACTCACAGCCTCCTAGTGATTGGCCCAAAGTCACCCAGTCAGTTTTCCTGCCTAAGGCGGGACTAGAACTCACAGCCTCCTAGTGATTGGCCCAAAGTCACCCAG
>NW_015387770.1:119650-128543 GCF_001527695.2 Protobothrops mucrosquamatus | reverse complement strand
GAGGCATAGTAGTTAGTCCTAGCCTCCCTCAGCGCCACTAGGTAAGATCTAAGATGTATCTTTACCTGTGTTCGAGCGGATTCGGTTCGGCTGGTCCTCCAACTGCTCTCTAGGCGTCTTTTCCGACGTTTCATCTCTCTCAGCCCCTCGGTAAACCAAGGGGATGGTCGAGATCCACGTCGGGTCAGAGGCCGCAAAGCTAAGAGATACTTTAATTTGGATTTCTGCATCGACTAGCGAGTTGATCTTTACAGCTAAATGGCCCTTTCCAATTCTACAATTGTAACTGCTCTGAGATCCTTGAAACCATGTTGGGCCATAAATATTTCAACCGAATAAATTAGAATTCCACAAGAGCGGAATCTAAAACACGCCTCTGCGTAGGCATCGGGTCTTTGGTAAGAACAAAAGCTCCATAAAATCCACAGTGAGTTCCTTGGAGAGAGGCTGAGATAAAATTTCAGCTGACAAGAATCCCTGGGAGAAATGATTTAAGGAGCCTGCCATTCAGGGCCAGCCTTTCAAAGGCTCAGCTCTGGACAAACGTTTGTAGGAACTGAGGCTTTTTCCAAGCGGTTCGGGCAAATTCAAGGCTGAGCAATCGTTGGCATTCCACTTGAGTGGGTCCGCCTAAATCTGATTGTGCGGCAAAGACTTCGCTCTGGATGAAGCTGGACGGTGTATTTTCCAGAGGGTGAAAAAAAATTAATATTAAACACTTCTATGGTAAACAGAGCAGTAAAAAGGAATAGGTTCTGGAGAAAGAAAGAAAGAAAGAAAGAAAGAAAGAAAGAAAGAAAGAAAGAAAGAAAGAAAGAAAGAAAGAAAGAAAGAAAGAAAGAAAGAAAGAAAGAAAGAAAGAAAGAAAGAAAGAAAGAAAGAAAGAAAGAAAGAAAGAAAGAAAGAGAAAGAAAGAGAAAGAAAGAAAGAAAGAAAGAAAGAAAAAAGAAAGAAAGAAGATGGACAGAATGAAAGGGAGAGAGGCAGGAAGAGAGGAAGGAAGGGACAGAAAATGAAAGGGAGAGAGGGAGGAAGGGAAAAGACAGAGAAAAGGAAAAGACAGGAAGGAAGGAAGAAAGAAAGAAAGAAAGAAGAAAAAGAAAGAAAGGAAGGGAGGGAGAAGAAAGAGAAAAGGAAGAAAGAAAAAAGAAAGGGAAAGAAAAAAGGGGAAAAGAAAGGAAGGAAGAAAGAAAAGACGGACAGAGAATGAAAGGGAGAGAGGCAGGAAGAGAGGAAGGAAGGAAGGAAGGAAGGAAGGAAGGAAGGAAGGAAGGGACAGAAAATGAAAGGGAGAGAGGGAGGAAGGGAAAAGACAGAAAAAAGAAGGAAAAGACAAGAAGAAAGGAAGGAAGGAAGGAAGGAAGGAAGGAAAGAAAAAGAAAGAAAGGAAGGGAGAAAGAAAGAGAAAAGGGATAAAGAAAAAAGAAAGGGAAAGAAAAAAGGGGGAAAGAAAGGAAGAAAGAAAGAAAGGAAAAGGAAAAAGAAAGAAAAAAGAAAGGGAAGAGAGAAAGGGAAGATGGAGAGAGAGGAGGAGGAAGGGAAGGAGAGAAAGGAAAGGAAGCAAAAAGAAGAAAAGAAAGAAAGACACACACAATTAGTTTGTGAACCCTTGTCGTCTTTGTATGGAATAGCTGACGCGTTTTTAAAAAATGACGATCACTCCAAGAGGAACAGACAGATTTAATACCAGGTCATTTCATGCTGGATAGTCCAACTGGCTGGGTTCTTGGCCAACAGGAGATGGATGTCAAACCAACTGCAGACTTAGCCGTTAATAACATAGGGCCTTGGTCATGGCAGCTGGAATCACAATTATTAAAGAAATCCAAATCCAGGTTTCTAGCCCTCATGTTTAAGAAAAGACTCAAAAGCATTCCATACGACACCCTCACTAATTTGGTCAAGGTTATGCCTTCTGGGCAGCATATAAAAGGGAGCAAAACAGCCGGGTCCCTGACAGAGAAGCATTGATGACAAGCTGTTTATAAAACAGGTTGTCGCACAAACGCTGATCTTCAGCGAACGGCTTAGACTTAAAATCTGGGGGGGAAAATAACCCAGAGCAACAATAAGAATTAGATAAATGGTGGGAGCCGAGATCTACTTTTCCAACTAACACTGAGTTATAAAGGAAGATAAGAAACAGAGCTTACAACATACCATCATTCATCGAGTGACTGTCTGAAGTTACAACAGCATTGAAAAAAGTGGCTTGATGATGGCTTTTCACACTTATGACCGCTGCAGCATCCCCAGGATCACAACTGACTCATACTTATAACTATTGCCGTGTCCTGGTGGATCACGTGATCCCCTTTTGCAACCTTCTGACAAGGAAAGTCAAGGGGGGGGGGGAAACCAGATTTCCTTAAGTTAAGTTAGGTCACTAACTTAGCCACGGTAGCGATTCACTTAACAACAATGGCAGGAAAGGTTGCGAAAGGGAGTGAAACCCACTTAACAACTGTCTCGCTGTGCGACAGAATTTTTTTAGGCTCCATCGCGGTCGTTAAAAGCCGCAGAATCCTTTGTTTCCCGGGTCCCCGAGGCCTCCTTGCGATCTGTACGATCCTCATATTCACTTTTTTTTGTGTGAAAAAAAAATGGGTGCCAACTCACCGTCTTGGTTTTTAGCAAAGTTCAACTTGATGAGCGATTTGGCCTCGAGCTTCTGCGGAGACAAAACACACACAACAATTAGTCACCCACTTTGCCGTGGACTTCAGTCGAAGCACCCCCCAAAAGGGGGAAAAAAAACCAAAATAAAAGTTGTGATATTCTAGAAGAGAGTGACTCAGACTCCAACACTGTGCTTTCACACAGGCTTGCAAAAGAGAACGCCGTGAACGCAATCGGACTGATTCCTGGTTGTGAGAATGTAGCCGAACCTCCCATGCTGGCTGGGCAATTCTGGGAACGGAAATCCATTCATCTTAAACTTGCTACGGTCGAGAAACACTGCATTAGAGATTACAACACCTTTGGAATCAAAGGTGAACACCTTTCTCCTCCTATTGTCCCCCACAACAACCTTGTGAAGTTGGGGAGAGTAACTGGCCCAAAGTCACGCAGCCGGCTTGCACGCCTAAGGCGGGACTAGAACTCACCGTCTCCTGGTGATTGGCCCAAAGTCACGCAGTTGGCTTTCATGCCTAAGGCGGGACTAGAACTCACCGTCTCCTGGTGATTGGCCCAAAGTCACGCAGCCGGCTTTCATGCCTAAGGCGGGACTAGAACTCACCGTCTCCTGGTGATTGGCCCAAAGTCACCCAGTTGGCTTTCACGCCTAAGGCGGGACTAGAACTCACTGTCTCCTGGTGATTGGCCCAAAGTCACCCAGTTGGCTTGCATGCCTGAGGCGGGACTAGAACTCACCGTCTCCTGGTGATTGGCCCAAAGTCACCCAGTTGGCTTGCATGCCGGAGGCAGGACTAGAACTCACTGTCTCCTGGTGACTGGCCCAAAGTCACCCAGTTGGCTTTCATGCCTGAGGCGGGACTAGAACTCACTGTCTCCTGGTGACTGGCCCAAAGTCATCCAGCCATCTTTCATACCTAAGACGGGACTAGAACTCACCATCTCCTGGTGATTGTGTGAATCTTCTATTTAAGAGGAAGGTTATACCTGCTATAAGACATAGCCAGTATTGCAGGCAGATTCTGCCCACTGCTAGCAGTTCGATCCTGACCGGCTCAAAGTGACTCAGCCTAACATCCTTCCGAGGTCGGTAAAATGAGGACCCAGATTGTTGGGGGCAAGAGGCTGACTCTGTAAAGCGCTTAGAGAGGGCTGTAAAGCGGCATATAATCTAAATGCCATTGCTATTAAAATTATGGAAGGTGTGCCCATTACATCTACACCTATTTTGAACAAACCACATTAGAGTATCTGTTGAAATTAAATATAAGCAGGGTATCCAAGCTAGCGAAATCCAAAACAGTCATAATCTGACACCAGAACTAGGCAAAGGCTGCTAATAAAATAAACTAGAGCAGTGTTTGTCAAATGTGGCGATTTGAAGTATTGGGGACTTCAAGTTCCAGCATGCATGCTGGCTGGGGGATTCTGGGAGTTGAAGTCCACAGGTCTTCCAAGTTGTCAGGCTTGAGAAAGGCTGAACTACGGACTGTGCTTGCTACAAAAACTCTCCCTAAGTAGGGAAAGAGACATGCTATTAAGGGATTAAAAGTCAACCCGAGTTCAAAACTTGTCAGGGAAACCAATTTGGATTCTGAATAAGCCGTGCAACCCTCTAGCAAACATTTGATAGCCAGTTCAGCTGATCAAAAGCGACAACTGCAACAACAGTGTCTGCAGGAAAGTCACAAAGCAAGTTAGGGTTGAAACGAAGCTGATTTCATTTGCCCCCCCTAAAAGAATCACAGTTATTCTCTCCTTCATTTCTTGCCAGTTTTAAACTGGCTGGCTCAAATCCAAATCCTAATTTTATTTTTTAAAATCCCAGGTAATTGTTGCCCAGGTCTCTTTGTCATTCTACGTTTACTAGGTAGTCCTTGACTTACAACCACAAATGGAGCTTTCAGTGCAACTGTCATAAATATGAACCAGTTGCCAAGGGTCTGAATTTTGATCATGTGACTACGGGGGGCTGCAACGGCTGTAAGTGTGAAAAACAGTCGCAAGTCACTTTTTTCTGTGCCTGTGTAACTTTAAATGGTCATTAAATAGACTGTTGTAAGTCAAGGACTACGTGGAAAAGATTACGAATAAATTCTCTTCGTTTCTTACAAACCTTCCACCTTGCTTCGGAACAAGCCCGGCTGCGTGTAAAACTTTGCTCTCATTTTTCAAATCAGGAATTCTTTATATATATATATGTTTCTTTGGTCACCATCTGGCTTAATAGCTATTCCAGCTTCCCGTCTCGAGCGGAGAAGGAAAACAACAGGGAGAACGCCAACGAGAAGCAAAAGGACCCACGGCAGGAAATCAACAGATTTTTTTCTCTCCCCCCCCCAAGCCCGGAGAATTAATGGAAGATAGCAAAACAAAAAACCAAAAAATGAAAATGATCAACAGTAATGATTCAGCTCGGAGCCTTTTCACAACAGCAGAGTCCATATGGGATTGCTGTTCCATGCGGTCCTCGGAGCCATCTGTGAAACAACCCCCTCCCAACCCTCCCCCCCCCAGGGTAAATTGTGGTGGCCAAGTCACATTGGACCCAACAGCTGCTGGGAGCATTCCAGGATGCTGCAAGCTCGGGGGCTGTGGCCAACGACGTGGCAAGGCCTGGGCATGGAAGGAGGGATGTTGCCGATGCAAGCCCCGTGTTTCCAGCAGAAATTCAGTTCCTGGCAGAACAGAAGAGGAATGGCAGGTAGAGAATGGCTCCAGAGGACCAGATTGCAGAGATTGGTCTGTAGAAGAGGGGGTAGGTCAAAAGAGATATCGTCCTGCCTACACAGGTAGTTTAGGTTTTTTTATCTTATTTTCCTCCGTTATTTTTTTTACAAATAACTTAAGGCACGAACACCCTTTCTCCTCCTGTTTTCAGCCACTCTGTGAAGTGGGTTGGGCTGAGAAAGAGTAACCGGCCCAAAGTCACCCAGCTGGCTTTCCTGGCTAAGGTAGGACTAGAACTCACCGTCTCCTGGTGATTGGCCCAAAAGAAAGAGAAAGGAAAAGGAAGGAAAGAAAGCAGACAGATGGACAGAAAAAAAAGAAATAAAAGAGGAGAAAGAGAGGAAAGAAAGAATGAGAAAAGGAAGAAAAGGAAAAGAGAAAGGAAAACGAAGGAAGGAAGAGAGGAAAGAAAAGTAAAGAAAGGAAGAATGAAAAAAGACAAACAAATAAACAAAGAGGAAAAGAAAGGAAAGAGGACAGATGGACAAAAAAAGGAAGAAAAGAGGAGAAAGAAAGAGAAAAGGAAGAAAAAGAAAGAGAAAGGAAGAATGAGAAAGGGAAGAACAAGAGAAAAGAAAGAAAGAAAGAAAGAGAAAGAAAGAAAGAAAGAGGAAGAAAGGAAAAGGAAGGAAAAAAAGCAGACAGATGGACAGAAAAAAGAAAGAAAAGAGAAAGAAAGAAATGAGAGAAGAAAAAGAAATAAAAGAACGAGGAAAGGGAAGAAAGGAAGAATGACAAAAGGAAGAACAAGAAAGAAAGAAAGAAAGAAAGAAAGAGAAAAAAAGAGGGAGAAAAGAAAAGGAAGGAAAGAAAGCAGACAGATGGACAGAAAAAAGAAAGAAAAGAGGAGAAAGAAAGAAATGAGAGAAGAAAAAGAAATAAAAGAGGAGAAAGGGAAGAAAGGAAGAATGAGAAAAGGAAGAACGAGAGAGAAAGAAAAAGAAAGAAAGAAAGAGGAAGAAAGGAAAAGGAAGGAAAGAGACAGATGGACAGAAAAAAGAAAGAAAGAAAAGAGAAAGAAAGAAATGAGAGAAGAAAAAGAAATAAAACAACGAGGAGAAAGGGAAGAATGAGAAAAGGAAGAACGAGAGAGAATGAGAAAAAAAGAAAGAAAGAAGGAAAGAAAGAGAAAGAAAGAAAGAAAAAGAAAGAAAGAAAAAGAAAGAAAGAAAGAAAAAAGAAAGAGAAAGACACCCCCCCCACACACACACTTTTTAGGGCAGCTCTCTTCCGGCTTTTCTTCCAGGCTCCGGGTCCTCCCTGCCAGCTGAGCTACTTTTGGCGAAGTGACCTAGTTTGCCGCAATCCCAAACAAGTCAGCCTTGCAGGGTTTCTCCTTCCTGCTTGCCAGCTGACATCATTTTTCTCTTCCCGGGACCGAGGAGGGCTCCTCCTTCCCCGCCTAACACGAGCGGCCGGCCGCCGACTGTGTGGGTCACTAGGGCACTGGGGCAAATTCAAGAGGAAAGAAGACGAGAGAGGGAGATTAATGGCGCTCTTCCACGGCAGGCAGGCAAGAGGAGCAGGACGGGGGGGGGGGAAATCTAAGGCCCACGTTCTGCCGCTGCTTGCTTGCCAAGGTGCCCCCCCCCCGTCTCTTTGCTCCTACATCAGCTTGCACCACCAGGCTTTCTTAAGATATCTGTTAGAGCAGGGGGGTCTTCAAACTTGGCCCTTTGATGACTTGTGGACTTCAACTCCCAGAATTCCTCAGCCAGGCACGCCACTGTTTGAAGACCCCTGTGTTAGAGTTTAAAGGGGTCCTGATGTTAGGCATGGAGGAGGAGAAGCCATCCCCCTCCTCGACTGTTACGACAATCAAGCAGAGAAGTTAAAATATTGTTTAGGGAGACCCTGCTGCGCTCCTATCTTCCCCAAACTGGCACTTTCCCAGAATTTATAGCTGTCAAGATTGCTGGCTGCGCTGGCCTCAGTGTGACACCTCTGGGAGAGCCAGTGTGCTAAAATTAACCGGCTGAGCGCTTGGAAAGCGCGAGAAAATCCTCGGAAGGATCCTGGGATCTGCCTGGGAAGACAGGAAAGCCACCAGAGAGTCACACGAGAGCATAAACCAGCAGAAGGAGCGGTTAGATCTACTCCTAAATGGTTCAATCAGGCTGTTTTGCAACTCATGTTTGGATACGCTGCAAATCCAGAGATCTGGCTAAACGTCTCAGGCCCAATGATCCGACTGCCCTCTTGTGTTGAAAGGAAAAACAACAACAACAACAACAACACTTGTGTTTTACAAGCACAGATCCAGGGTTTCACACCTTTTCGTGTGGCTAACATTGTCAGGTCTGCCCGGTTCGGCTTGGCGCCTCGCGGGCATCCTGCCATCAAAGGCTAGAAGAAGGGGGGGGGGAGAGGGAGGATAGATGGGCAATAGCCCTTAGACTTATATACCACTTCCTAGTGCTTTACAGCCCTCTCTAAGCGGTTTACACAGTCAGCAAATTGCCCCCAACAATCTGGGTCCTCGTTTTACCCACCTGGAAAAGATGGCAGGCCGAGTCGACCGTGGGCTGGTGAGAATCGAACCGCCAAACTGCAGGCAGCCGGCAGTCAGCAGAAGTAGCCCGCAGTACTGCATTCTAACCAGTGCGCCACCACGCCTCAAAAAAGTTGTGTGTGCACGTGATGGGAAATAGGGAGGGGGGGGAATGACAGGTGATAAAGACCAGAGCTGCCGGATCCAGTTGGTACCAGCATCCAAGGACAGGCATCCTGAGAAAGAATGGGGGTCACCCCAAAACATCTCAGCCTTCTCAAAACGCTTTGGCGGGTTCCGATTGGCTGAAGACGGACTGGTCACAGGGGAAGGGAGGGCTGTGATGTGGGGGGGGAAACCTTTCTGTATCTTTGGAGTGCGGGAAACCCAGAGCTCGCCTGACTTTACTACAGGTGACCTCTTTTAGTAAAAGAATCTTTCGCTTCAACCCAGTGGAGTCGAGGGTCTCTCTTTCCTAAGGGACGAGATTGGGGCAGGTCTGACAAATAGGATTTCACCATTGAAACACAGAACGCTACCCTGAAGACCTTGCAGATCCCACAGAGGTTATTAAGGTTATCAGCAATTTTCCTGAAAATTATCCAAGATCATGGCAGTGAACTAGCTTAGTTGTCTAGTTTAACGAAGAGAAGGACGAGGGGGGACATGATAGCAGTGTTCCAATATCTCAGGGGCTGCCCCAGAGAAGAGGGAGTCAAGCTGTTCTCCAAAGCGCCTGAAGGCAGGACAAGAAGCAACACTAATCAAGGAGAGAAGCAACCTGGAACTAAGGAGAAACTTCCTGACAGTGAGAACAATTAACCAGTGGAACAACTTGCCTCCAGAAGCGGTGAATGCTCCAACACTGGAAGTTTTTAAGAAGAGACTGGACAGCCATTTGTCTGAAATGGTATAGGGTTTCCTGCCTGAGCAGGGGATTGGACTAGATGACCTCCAAGGTCCCTTCCAACTTTATTATTATTATTATTATTATTATTATTATTATTATTATTATTATTATTATTATTATTATTA